>NC_056746.1:96716870-96794370 GCF_019279795.1 Protopterus annectens
AATTTCCTAATTCCCATCCAATCATCAAGATTTGTCTTGAAGAGTGCTAATGAGGAGCTTTGTTTGATATAGCTAGGTAGATTGTTCCAGAGTATGGGAAGTCTCTGGGACAGGAATCTATCCCTCCAGCAAGTTGCATTTATTGTGGTGACAAGGTTTAGGTTCCTAGAGCATGTAGCTCAGAGGGATTGGGATTTCTTTAAGTGCAGCATGTCCAACAGCTCTAGGTTTAACATGGATTTGCATGTTAGGCAGAGATCACCTCTGAGTGGGCGATATGCAATGGAGTAAAGCTGGAGTTTTTTGAGACGGTCTGCGTAGGGCATCTGTATGAGGCTGGTAATCCTCTTTGTGAGGTATTTCTGTGGCCTTTCCAGTTGTTGTAGATGTCTTGTGAGGTAAATACCAAAAGGGGCATTGTACTCTGTAATAGGTCTAATGAGTGATGAGTAGAGGGGAACAATGACCTCTTTTTTTCCTGGATGAAAAACCTTTTGTGATGAGGTGTACCACGTAGAAGGATTTCCTGACTACTGTGGCAATGTGATTATCAAAGGACAGACTACTGTCCACCTGTGTCCCAAGGTCTCTTATCACACTTTTGGTGTTAAGTACACTACCACCTATGTGGTAGCTCATGGGTATAGAGTTTTTACCAAAGGGCATGATAATGCACTTTTTGGCATTGAGCTTGAGGCCATGGCTTTGACACCAGGCATCTGTTTCAGTAAGGCCCTTCTGTAGGATGTCCACATCATTTGGGGACTCTACTATGGCTCCTAGTTTCCAGTCATCTGCGAACTTCCTTAGTCAGAGGCCTTCTGTGGTAGCCTGTACTTCAGAGAAGTAGATACCAAACAGGAGAGGACCCAGGCCTGTACCCTCTGGTACTCCACTTGTCACTGGTCTGAAGTCGGATTTAGAGTCTGCAACTTTCACAGTGTGGGTTCTGTCAGTGAGCCAGTTGGCAACACATCTTGTGACATAGTAATTTATAACTAGTTTAGTGAGTTTATCTATAATTCCAGAGTGGGGGATGGTGCCAAAAGCCTTGGCAAGATCTAGGTAGGCAGTGTGAACCACCTTACCGTCATCTACGGCTTTGGTGACTGCTTCAAAGACGTCAATCAGGTTTAGGAGACATGATCTGCCTTTTACAAACCTGAACTGGGTGGGGTCCAGGGTTTGGAGATTACCAATGTCTTTGTTTATAAATTCCATGATGATACGTTTCATGGCCTTGCAAACCAGCATCATTAGGCTAATGGGGCAGTAGTTCCCAGGCTCCGTGGTGACTCCCCCTTTGTGGAATGAGATAACCATTGCTGTGCACCATTCAGTGGGCACAAAGCCTGAGGTGAGGCTATGATTGAACATGGTGCTTAGGTGGGGTGCCAGTTCATTCTGTAGTTCATGTAGAACGCAGCCTGGGATGTTGTCAGGCCCCATGGATGCTGTGTTCTTGGCTTTGGAGAGTGTGGTTTTTACTTGTGCAGCCGTGATTACAAGAACTTTGCATTCTTCCAGTATAGAGATGGGCCCTTTAGGGGGTGGGGGGATTAAAGTTAGCACTGAACCTATCTGCCAGGATGTTGGCAATATCAGTTGGCTCTGTATATTTAGTGCCATTATGCTGTAACTCAGAGCAGATCTGAGTGTTGCCATTGAGATTCTTGACATCGCTATAGAATGCTTTGTGGTTGTCTTTAGAATCAGTGGCGATTTTGTTTTCATAACTAGCTTTGGAGGATTTTATGAGGGATCTCAGCTTCTTACTGAGGCTGACCAGGGAGTTCTTCCAGTCATGGGATTTTACTCTTTTTTTGCAACAGTTTCTTTCTTCTGTTGTAGAGTTTGTTTATGGCAGGGGAGCACCAGATTGGCTTCCTTTTTTTGGAGGCTAGCATCTTGGTTCTGTTAGGGATAGCATGATCCATGCACTTGTGTAAGTGCTTATAAAGTGCATTTGTGTAGGATTCAGCAGTCATACCTCTATTGTCCATCTGCATGGGTGTCGTGAAGTTTGCCACTTCTGTCTTAAGAAGAGTGAAGTTGGCTTTGGAGAAATTTTTTACAGTGGTTTCCCTAATGGGGGTGGGGGCAGGATGTAGATGTCTAGGCTGATTAGCTTGTGGTCGGATCTGACCAGCGAGGAATTGACCTCTGGTGTGGAACACCGGTCACCCATGTTAGTAATGACCAGGTCTAGGATATTGCTGCCCCTGGTGGGGTTGTGGATAAGTTGATCCAAGGTGCTGGAATTTATGAATTCCAGAAAATGTTGAGCAAAAGAGTTGGTACATGACTGGTTTTCCCAGTTAATGGTGGGGTAGTTGAAATCACCCATTATTAGGGTGTTGGGTTGTACCCTAATATTTTCCAGTGTATCAAGAAATGAAGAGTGGGAATCCTGGGGCATGGTGGGGGATCTGTAGCAAGTTACAATTTGGATTGTGGTCTTGCCCAGAGTTAGTTGCACTTGGATAATCTCAGATGCATTATGCTGAGCAACTAGCATGGAGGTGTGGATATCCTTAATCAATATGGACACGCCTCCACCTTTAGTGTTTCGGTCCAGGTTTGGTGGCCGAAAGGTGTGATTTGAATTATAGCCTGATAATGCAGGGGTGCTCTCTGGAGCCTTACTCATCAAGATTTCTCTTGAAGAGGGCCAGTGAGGTGCTCTGCTTGACATGTATGGGAAGTCTATTCCATAGCATGGGCAGTGATTATCTTCCTGGTCTAAGGATGTTAGCATCTGTCTCTACTCATCCATTATTAGGTCCATAATACAATGTAATGCCCCCTTCATATGTATCTCTCCAGGTATATTTAATTTTGATAGACCCAAATGTCTCCTCACTAAGAAAATCACAGGCATGAATTCCATGCCCAATGCAGAACACCTTAAAGTTGTACCTCTATTTTATGTCTCATACATATTCCATCTGGGTCACCCCTGCCTAGCCTGCATGGCCAAATGTGCCCTGTCCTGCAGGACCTCCGACATGTATACAAAACTCATTCCACAAACACCCTAAATCTCCACCATAACATAAACAGAACCTGCCGGTGGCAGAGATGGCTCTTCCAAATAATTCTTCGCCTCTGGAACAGACTTCTGCTTCATGTTAAACAAAGTAGCTCCATAGCAGCCTTTAAACACAACTTAGATAAATGACCTGGTAACTATATAAATGCCCCAGTTGTATCCTCACAATCACTTGTGGAAAGCAGTAACAATTAGTGGGAGTTACATGGCCTGGGCTAGGAATTATCTGCCCAAACAACTGTCTAGTAATATCCTGTCAGCTCAGATCAGCATGCATTGTCTCATGCATTAAGTGTCTACACAGGGAATGCACATAGTCATATGCATACAATATGGCAATTAAAGCAGAGGATTAAGCATAGGGGCTGCTTTTTATAGTTGAGGGTTTGATTCCCTGAGATTCCAATTGCCTACTGTGTGACTCTGAGCAAGTCATTTACCAGAGCTCTGAAGCTAAGTCTGAAAAAGGCCCACATAGATCAATACACTGGCTAAAAAACTCAAATAAATGACTAAATAAAATAGCGCAACAATGTGCTATGCTCCACCACACCACATATTATCAAGAGATCACACATAAGTCAAATAATTCAGCACCTGTTTTCCCTGAACTTTGCAATGGTCAGTAATACTATGGTGGTGATGGTGATGGTGGTGGTGATGGTGGTGGTGGTGATGGTGATGGTGGTGGTGGTGGTGGTGATGGTGGTGGTGGTGATGGTGATGGTGATGGTGGTGGTGATGGTGGTGGTGATGGTGATGGTGATGGTGATGGTGACGGCAGTGGTGATGGTGATGGTGGTGGTGGTGGTAGTGGTGATGGTGGTGGTGGTGATGGTGATGGTGATGGTGGTGGTGGTGGTGGTGGTAGTGGTGGTGATGGTGGTGGTGATGGTGATGGTGGTGGTGGTAGTGGTGATGGTGGTGGTGGTGGTGATGGTGATGGTGGTGGTGATGGTGGTGGTGGTGATGGTGATGGTGGTGGTTGTGGTGGTCGTGGTGATGGGGATGCTGGTGGTGGTGGTGGTGGTGGTGATGGTGATGGTGGTGGTGGTGATGGTGATGGTGGAGGTGGTGGTGGTGGTGGTGATGGTGGTGATGGTGGTGGTGATGGTGGTGGCGGTGGTGATGGTGGTGGTGATGGTGGTGGTGGTGGTGGTGGTGGTGGTGGTGATGCTGATGGTGATGGTGGTGATGGTGGTGGTGGTGATGATGGTGATGATGATGGTGATGATGGTGATGGTGGTGGCGGTGGTGGCGGTGGTGGTGGTGGTGGTGATGGTGGTGGTGGTGGTAAAGGATGGAAAACCACAATAAATATGATATCCAAAGCTGCTCTCATTTGCTGCTTATTAGTCATTCTTCTTGTGAACTATGATATGGTTCAAAAGGAACCCAGGTGCAGACACACCAGGTACAAGATAAAAAAAGGATCTTCATATGTAATAAAAGTACACCTGATGTTGCTATTCAAAAAGGTGAAAAAGACCATTCCTTCAGCTATGAAGACTGTAAAGATGCAACTTTGTATACTTGCGACATTTACCCTTGATGTCTTAAACACCTTTATTGAATTACCGCTTGTGACATAGGCAAGCTTACATTTATATCAAAGTAATAAAGCCGTATTAATAAGTTCACATTTACAAACATTATACATCACATATATTTTTCTATACAATATAATCAAACCAGCATTATATAAATTGTTCAATTCCTGCCTTCTCCCAAGCCTCATTCCTCCTCTAAAATATTTCTCTGAATGTATTGTTCCCAGAATTTACATTTATTTCTATATAATTTACTTCTACCCTTTTCTAAAGAACTCACTTCTTGTTTTTTATTTCTTTCATAATATTCACTACTTCAAGTATGGTTAGTTTAGACTTTGATTTACATATTTTAGCAATTGTTTTCAGCGACCACAATTAAATGTTACTTAACAGCCTTACTATCGCTAGACAATTCAGATCCCGCATCCCAGCTCAAAACATAATTTCCTCATTTACAAGCATTTGCTTGCCCAATATTCCTGACAGAGTACTCTGTGGGGGAATTTTAAGTCTGCCAACTCATTACACTCTGAGAACATATGCTCCTCGGTACCTCTTTCTTCCCTATTACACCTCCAACATTTAACATCTTCCTGAGGAAAATTTCTTTGCAGTCTACTTGGGATATAAAAGTACCTATGCAAACACTTCCAGGCAAAAATCCTAAAATCTTCTAGATTGTGTTGCATATTTTGGAGCTATATATATGTCCTTCCATTGTTTCTTTGTGAGTTGCTTATCTATTTCCTCCTCCCAATCGTTTCTGACCTCCTCTGATTGAGCATTTATACTTAATGTTAAGTCCCACGTTATGACCAAAAATAGACTAAGAGACACTAGGTGGTAAACTAATATAATGTACATTTTGCATTTATCCTTACTGTTGTGGCCAACATTGAGGCTGAAACAGATAAAGACGTCAAATAATAATGTAAAAGGAATAAATAAAATACAATATAGTGCATTTACCCTTCACTGATTTTAAATAGTCTGAGAGAGCAGTTTGACTATCGTTAATTCAAAAAAGAAATTAAACAACTTCCCATACATATGTGTTTACCTTTATGTCTATGTGCCAAGCTTTGGTCAAAAAGGGTCCAAGATGCACCAGATAAGAAACAGGCTAATATCAGAAACATAGCTAGGGTGAGGTGAAGACGGCAGCTGCCCAAAGTGCAAAGTATTAGGGAACAAGATCGGCACAAACCAAATGTCAGTGGTGTAGTACTGGGACACAGAAATGAATGCCAATACTGCATTTGTTGTCAGGGCTGAAGCACTTTAGTGCTTTGTGTATAGTATTTAGTTGTAGAAAGATGCTTACTGCATCTGTATCAAGCAATCTGATACAGTTTTTCACTCAAAATGAGCAGAGGTGTGATCTAGCAACGCAGAGTAGGGTATTGTAATTTCATTAGCTGCACCCTCTCAATAAGTTACAGGCAAGAAATAGCTTTTCAAGAAAACAAAATCATGTCAGCATGTACCCCTAGTGATGATATTCATAATTAAGAAAAATGTAAAATTAGTAATACTGTGCTACTGTGATGCTGACAGGTTTAGATTATGTAGAACTTCACTGTAAGATAAAAAAAATGCTTGTTGCCTATAGTGGTCTTTTAATGAAGTATATTGACTTGGGGTAGAGTATGAAGTAGTTGAGCCATATTTTAACTCCATGTCACCAAAACGCTAGTGTAACCATTTACAAAAATTCCACTGGAATGGTAAAAACTATGATTACTTATTTTAATGTTGGCAATATGCTGAGCTTAACTAAAGAAAGAAGGTCTATTTTAGAGACTCAACAAGTAGCTATATTTTTATCAGGAGCTTGAAATAGGGAGACGGAGATGCATATTGGAATTGTGGCCTTAAAATAACAAGAGGAGTAATACAGACATTTGTAGGAGGGGCAGACGTGATAGAGGCACAGTGTTAAAAGCAAGATTATTAAAAAGGGTAAAGTCCATCATTTCTATTTTGTATGTTCCTTGTTCAACAAGGAAGGGAGAAGAGAGAAACAGTTAAATTCAAAGGCTCCTAGGATATTGGATTACATAAGATAAAGCCAAGGGAGCAGAGGAAGAGCATAGTTGGCCGTGCAACCCCCTCTCATATTTATGTGGTAGGTATCAATGGGAGAAAATGCAGAGTAGCAGACAGGTATGAGGAAGATACATATAAGACAAAAAATAGCAAAATGTGTCTTACCTGAAAATAAAAATAGCACGATGGGAATATAAGAAATGAACACAGAAAGCGAAGAGACACCACTATTAAGGACAGCATCGAGTCAAATTCATGCAGCAACTCAGAAATCAAAAATCAGACTTCGTACAGAGCCTGACCCATCTACGTGCAGCCTGTCTGTAGCAACCATAATCCAAAGATAGAAACAGGAAGGAAACTTCTTGAGCAAACTGGTGTTCAGCATAAACTCATGCCACTGATAGTTTTGAATGGATACCATTTGTGCAATATATTCTAAAGCAAAATATAGTAAAATGGGATGTGCGGACTGTAAAACTAATGTTATGATAGCTTCAGAACTGAATAAGACCATCTATGTCTATAACATTTCATCAGACCTTACCCTTATCATGGACAATGGCTGACTAATTATCAGCTGATTTTGCTATATTTCCTTAAATGTTCATAATGTGAATGTCTTACTAGATAACTATGACACCTTCTAAATGTTATTAATCTGCTGGAATTTACTGTGCACATTTTCTGTCAACATATTTAGCTTGTTAATGTCTACACAGTCTCCATTTCTGTTCTTTTTGCTTAATAGTTATGTATTCTGTATTTTACCATGTTTACCTTGTTCCTGTGTCATGGCTGAAAAGGGTCGTCAGACCAGCCTACCTATCCAGTTATCAAACAAAAACAAATAAATAAAAAATGTCAACGTTTCACCACAGTGTCGTGATAACCCACAACACTTCTCAAAGTCAGATTTTAAAGTTTAAAAACCACTGGGTATAAACTTTAGAACATAGCTGACAGGGACATGTTGACATCATGTTGCCTCTACAGAGGATTTGTAGAGGAACAAAGAAAGATCCAGCGAGGAGGTATAACCTCTGAGAAACAACTGCTATGCTGTTTAAAATGTCTGCTTAGATATATCTTAACATGGATGTGAGACAGCAAGCTGTTATCACTAGTCTGGCAAACTGCCCTGTTCTGCTGTGGCCATGACTTTCACTGGAGAAAGAGGTTTTAAAAGTTCGCTCATCCCATAACATTTTTAGGAGGAATTGGTTATGCCTCAAGACATACAGGGACTGGTGCTGAAGAATAGAAGAGAAGAAACAAAATCACAACATCTAAACCTGCAATCCACAACTAACTTTGTATGCTTCTGCAGCATAAAATAACAGATATTAAAAACTCAGCTACTATGAATAATATAATAAACAAGCTTGTGCTGAGCAGTAATTCATCATAACCAAATGATATAATCCAAAGGGAAGCTTTTATGTCATTCTAATAATATCTTCACACAGTTCATTAACAAAGTAGGTTTATGAATTAAAGCTCTAGTTAATAAAGGTTTTATACTAATGCTTTCAATACTGCCAACCAGAAACTGGGTATACAGATTTGTTTACTGGATATACAGATTTGTTTATTTATTTACGATAAGTCTACATTCTATATCTCCATCTCCCTGGTTTTCTTGATTGTTAGTTGCTATCATTCGCAGTGCATTCTAAAATAATCATAATATTGTCAGCCTTCTGGTATACAAATGTAGGGATGTCAGTCGCAGCTGAATGCTGATTTGCCAGAGGTCACCATGCATAGTGATCTTGTTACTTGTGGTTAAAGAATGCACAACCTGTACATTGTCACCTTGACTGGAGAATAAACATTCCCCAGCATAGTATTAGTATATGGGAACACAATAATATCTTGATAGACATAAATGTTGAGCATCAGAACACTGAACCCTAAATGTCAACATTGGAAATGACATATTACAATAACAGGGAGCCTGCGGGCATCATGGTATAGTGGCTATTGGGGAATTGGCCCTTTGCCTGCTGTAGTTTGATCTCAGAGTTTCCTTAGCTCTCAATGGGGATGCAAGGGGGCTTGCCCCATGCAAAACAATTTTTTTGTTTATTTTAATGCTTGACCTTCTGACTCTCAGTGTTATGGCATTCTTCATTCAAAAGGTCACTCTAAAAACATGAATACATTAATATACAGGTAATGCCCACTAAAAAACAAGTTTTCCACTTCATGGCAACATATTAAGCTGCTAAATTACTTCCTCCAACAACAATTATATATGCTACAGCAAGTATGAAACATATAGTGGAGGAACTATTTTATATCAAAATATAAAAATGTATATAGTAATAATTATAATAATAGAAATCAAATACAAAATACTTTAACAGAAAGGCCATTCTCCAAGTGCAATAATGCCCTCCAGGGTATATGATACTGTGGAGATATAATGCTCTTCCAGGGGTGAAAAGGTCCTTCAGTTGTGGTGTCAAGACTCACAGTACCCTGGGCAGGAGTTATTTTCACAATAACACAATAACACAAGCCTTGTTGTGCATTACTGCTTGCTTATCTGCCAGAACTCACTCTGTGTGATGTAGTGTAATCGTAAGAAATATGCCAAGACGTAAAGTTTCTGCAGTAATTATTGTTAACTAATGTAAATTAAACCTTTTATTTTGGTGACTTGAAGAAGCCATCACTGAGATCTACTTTTAGAGTATAGTTAGGCTAATTAGAAAGAAACTCTGCCTGCTGTGTTCCTACCACAGTCTTTGCCAGAGGTAAGGCTGCACTACCTATCACCCTTTCTAATAATCGTGATAGAAAATATGTGCCAAAAGACACAAAGACTAGTAAAATGTGAAAACCTTTGGCTCTTTCGCACAAAGGAGATTACTACAAAAGGAGGAGAGGTCAATACAATGGATAGCTGTAGAGATGGTTAGAGGGAAAAAACACAGTAGGTAATGGTGAGGGAATATGACACCATAAGTTCATAGATAAATATCAGGCTATCTGTCTGCAAACTATTAAAGAAGTAGCTAATAATCAGATTGCGGAATCAAACCCTGTACTTTGTATATGTGAAGTAAAGAACAGTGCAGTGGTGCAGCAGTTTGCATTGTCACCTCACAGCAAGAAGTTCTCTGGTTCGATTCTCAGCTGAGGTATTTTCTGTATGGAGTTTGCATGTCCTCTGTCCTTTTGTGTGGGTTTCCTCTGGGTTCTCCGGTTTTCTCCCACATTACAAAGACATGTATCTTGAGTGTTTCTCTCTGGGTCTCTGCTGAAAATTTGGCTTTGTTCCAAGTCAGACTTTCCTAGTAAATAAATGTTAAATAAATAAAATTAAAAAAGACATTAACTACTATGCCATACCATCCCTTTACATTTATAGCTAATTAACTAGGCTAGCGTTCTTAGTAGACCTATCTAATTCTAGACAATTTCTTTCCCCGAGTTGAGAATCAAACACTGTACTTTGTGTCTATGAGTCAAACACCTTAACTATTAAATCAAGCCCCATTCATTAAAAAACTAGATTTTTATTCATAGGTGAATACTAGGCTAACTGCCCTGAAGGACTACTTTAAGCCTTGACAGTAAACTGAGGTCAGTATCAAACCCAGTACCTTGTGTCTATGAGGTCAACACCTTAATCATTATGCCAAACCCAAAACCATTATATTTATACAAAAAGCTATGTATGTGGGTGGACTTGAACCACCATTTCAGTTATCAGCTGATCATTTTAACCAATTGTACGACAAAGACAGTGTTGTGCCACAGAGGCCAGTTCTGGAACAAGTTCTCATCAGATGTGCTCAAACAGTTTCAGAGCACTGCATATAGACAGCTGGACTAACTACCACTACATATAGGCAGCTGGATTAAGTACCACTGGATTTAGACAGCTGGATTAACTACCACTGCATATAGACAGCTGGATTAACTACTTACCAAACTAGGAGCAACACTAGGTAAAGCAGGAGGCAGGTTAACCAGGAAGCTGCCAAAGCTAGTGACAGCAGATGAGCTTCAATAGTGAGATATTCACGATCCTGCACGTGAGTAGTAATAAAGTAGCTATGGTTTGTAGGCTTGGGAGAGTTACAATTAAAACCGTTGAGAAGGAAGAAATAGAAAAGTAATAATCACAAATGGGATGAATCACCATAATGGAGTAAAAAGTCAAGGCCAGGCCAGCAGGCTGTTTGCCTACATTTCCAGGACTATAGATTGCACAGGTATTCAGGTAATTCTCCACTTCCTATAGACCATTGGTAAGACAGTAACTGAAATATTTTATCCAATTCTGGAGACCACAAAGGACAAGGAAGTGAAGCCATTAATATAAGGATAAAGGAAAACTATCAGAAAGCTAAAGAGAATGAAAGGAAAGACGGGAAGCAAAATGAAATAGACCTCAAGGCCATTCCCAGATGAAAGACAGGAATGATGGTACAGAGTCTGAGTCCACGAGCATATTCAGGAGAATTATGAAGGAATACAGGTGAAAAGAAAGGACAGAAGGACATGATTTTAGGTTTGCATGCCTTCTTCTTTGACTGTGCCTTTAGGTTAAGGCTGGGATTCATGACGCTCTTACACAGGACGGTAAATCTTACATCCATTATACCCTGCTGTGTTGTATAACAGCACAATGTGCTGCAGCAAATTTACAACAAACACACCACAATGACCACTGTACAGCAACTTCACAAAGAACACCCATTACAATGACCATAGCAAAGTATCAGGTCCTTACACCATGTTGTACCATGCAATATGGTAACCACAATGACCACTGTACAGCAACTTCACAAAGAACACCCATTACAATGACCACTGTACAGCAACTTCACAAAGAACACCCATTACAATGACCACAGCAAATTCACAAAGAACACCCATTACAATGACCACAGCAACTTCACAAAGAACACCCATTACAATGACCACAGCAACTTCACAAAGAACACCCATTACAATGACCACTGTACAGCAACTTCACAAAGAACACCCATTACAATGACCACTGTACAGCAACTTCACAAAGAACACCCATTACAATGACCACTGTACAGCAACTTCACAAAGAACACCCATTACAATGACCACAGCAACTTCACAAAGAACACCCATTACAATGACCACAGCAAATTCACAAAGAACACCCATTACAATGACCACAGCAAAGTATCAGGTCCTTACACCATGTTGTACCATGCAATAAGGTAACCACAATGACCACTGTACAGCAAATTCACAAAGAACACCCATTACAATGACCATAGCAAAGTATCAGGTCCTTACACCATGTTGTACCATGCAATAAGGTAATACATAGTGGAATGTTAACGACCACTCGCATTGCCTTATTCCCACAACATCATTTTATTCTAAATGTATAATGCTGGGGATAACTGTGCACCAAATATTTTCTGATATATGACACTATACTGGGGGGCCAGTTGTGCCACAGCTTCCATCCTTGTAAGGGCCCGGTTTTCTGTAGAGTCACAACACTTGCTAGTGCTATTAAATACTCTGTACAATTATTCTACATTGGTTTCTACCACTCAACTGAGTCTATCGTTTGTACTGCCAAAATTGTGCTATATTTCACAAAACATATAATATAATGGAAATCCTGTGGTTATGTCCATCACCCATACACATAGGAAGATTTCTGCAAAACTGCAACCAGCTTGTTAGGATATACTTATCACTCATTAGACCCATTATAGAGTACAACGCCCCTTTTGGTATGTACCTCACACGACATCTACAACAACTGAAAAGGCCACAGAAATACCTCACAAAGGGGATTACCGGCCTCAAACAGATGCCCTACGCAGACCGTCTCAAAAAACTCCAGCTTTACTCTGTTGCATATTGCCTACTCAGAGGTGATCTCTGCCTAACATACAAAGCTATGTCAAACCCAGAGCTGTTGGACATGCTCCAATTAAAGAAATCCCAATCCCTTCGAGCTACATGCTGTAGGGACCTAAACCTTGTCACCACAATAAACACAACATGCTGGAGGGATAGATTCCTGTCCCAGAGACTTCCCATACTCTGGAACAGACTACCTATCTATGTCAAACAGAGCTCCTTATTAGCACTCTTCAAGAAAAATCTTGATGATTGGATGGGAAATATGAAATTCATCCCAGCGATCACTTCTGTCGCTCTGCTCGACAGGGGCACAGGAAAATAATTTTCTTGGGTGGCAAAAGCCAGGGTACCTTTTTGGCTAGGCTTATATAGGCCCTAGGGCCAATAGCCTAGTACCTACCTATGAACCTATGAACCTATGAACAATCTGGTGTAAGGACTGCACATAGTAATTCTGATGTAACAGGTGTCCTTTTGTGAAACATTATTCCATAGAGTAATAGCAATTACTTTTATTAGTACTCAGCTATACTATATGGTAAGGGAGACTGCTTTTGTTAGTCATTTAGGAAGCGGTATGAATTATAATGACCAGCACAACTGTAATATTTAGTACAGCCCTATGTAAAGAAATTCAGGATCCTTTATGCATTCTGGCCTAAAAGATTATGTTACTGATGGCTGATTCATTGCAATACATCTGAATTATTAGTTAATACAAATTTCTTGAAAGCCATGCTTTGGTGAAACATTAGTCAAGAAAATAACTCAAAAGGCCACTTTTCTACAAGGACTGCATAAATGGTAAATGGAAATGAGAGATGCTGTATTCTTTAACTCATATTTTATCTGCTCATCACTGATTTATAGCTCCTTTTTTGTTTGCTCCTCCATGATCCTTCCAATCCTAGGCCCCCACTTACTGAGGCCAACACCCAAACATAACCCCTTGAAAAGTGGTATCTTCCTCTCTAGGGATAAATGCATCTTGAGTGTTAAAGTTTGAGTCACCACCCCCATGCTAGGAAGAACACTGAGTACACACCAGTCCAGTCATATTGTGGCTTTTTTCCTTTATGCCCTGTGCTCATGCTCCTTCAGTGTCCACTCCTGTGCAACCAGTAAGAATATACCTACCAACCTGCTTAACACCATCACATAACAGTGTTAGTGTAACACTCCCTAATTCCACCAGGCAGTGTTACTGTATAGCATGAAACTCTCTTTCTCCACCAGTGGTATGTTAGTTGGGTACAGGCAGCACAAACCTACCCCACTTCTCACCTCTCCGTCTGATTTCTCAGCACAGTATATGATACCATGTCACCTGCAGCACAGGTGGGTACTTTAACCATACTCCATTGGGTCCTTTTTCTGCTTTGTTAATTTCATGCTTATTTTATTTCCACTACATGTTTTTAACTTACTGTCACACATACTGTTTGCTTTGGTAAAATGTGACTGTCTGGAGGTCAGCTTTGTATATGTGTGGTTTAACAAATGGTACTTAAACAGACTGTATGACAGTTTACTGACTTTATTTATGTTTGTTAACAGAGATGGATACTAGATGGATGCTAATCTTTAAAGGGAATTTTTAGTCATAACCTGAACACAAATCAAAAATAATACAAATGCAATAAATGGGTTACATATTTCAGTGAAGAGAAGTAATTGTGTAACATGAAACCAGAAGTGTTTTACATATTCGATACTGGTCTCAACAGTAAAATCCACAGCAAGAACCTTATTTATATTTACAGGGTACTTGAGTAAACCAAGTAAGACAACATCAATACTGTACATTTTTCTAACAAAGAATCAGTTTGAACTGAAGTAAGAGGTGAAACTCTTTTCTGTGGAGCTGGATCTGGGTTAATGTGATTTAGAGAAAGGGCGACCTGTACATTGGTACCCTGATTGGAGAACAAACGTCCAGTAGGGTGTTAATCTATAGGCAATGCCCACTGAAAAATGAGTCCGCCACTTCACTGAGGCATATTAAGCTGCCATGGAGCTTGGACTGAAAGTAACCTAATGGCGACCATTATTTTACATTCGCTAAGCACTTTTACTGTCTAGCAAATGTAAAATAAAAAAATAAATAAATAAATAAAAAGGTGTGTGTGTTTATGTCTGTGTGGGTAAGTGTATGCATGCATGACAGTGAGATTCATCATTATTTTACACTGTAAGAATTGACATAACTGTAGAATACTAGAATGAACTGGAAATAACTGGAATAAACTGGAATGAGACTGGAGTGAATGTCTTTACCCAAACTTGTGCTGAACAGGTGCCAGTCTCTCCTTTATGGGCCAAATCTTCTTGTACCTTTCAGAATAAAGTCTGCACACACTCCAGTTCGGTTAAGAATGTTTTATTATGTACAGTGGAAGTAGGTGTCAACAATATCGGAATGAAATCTTAATGTCCATAGTTTCTGGATTCATTATACTGTCCGTACATTCTGCACTCAGAAATTTACTGTCTCCAGTAACAGTGCTGATATTTATGTCTGTAGTTTCTGCACTCATATTCTGATAATGTCTGCAGTTTCTGCACTCATATTCTGATAATTACGTCTGTAGCTTCTGCACTCATATTCTGATAATTATGTCTGTAGCTTCTGCATTCATATTCTGATAATTATGTTTGGAGTTTCTGCACTCCTATTCTGATAATTATGTCTGTAGCTTCTGCACTCATATTCTGATAATTATGTCTGTAGTTTCTGCACTCATATTCTGATAATTATGTCTGTAACTTCTGCGCTCATATTCTGATAATTACGTCTGTAGCTTCTGCCCTCATATTCTGATAATTATGTCTGTAGCTTCTGCACTCATATTCTAATAATTATGTCTGTAACTTCTGCGCTCATATTCTGATAATTACGTCTGTAGCTTCTGCACTCATATTCTGATAATTACATCTGTAGTTTCTGCACTCATATTCTGATAATTATGTCTGTAGTTTCTGCACTCATATTCTGATAATTATGTAGTTTCTGCACTCATATTCTGATAATTATATCTGTAGTTTCTGCACTCATATTCTGATTATGTCTGTAACTTCTGCGCTCATATTCTGATAATTATGTCTGTAGCTTCTGCACTCATATTCTGATAATTATGTCTGTAACTTCTGCACTCATGTTCTGATAATGTCTGTAGTTTCTGCCCTGATATTCTGATTATGTCTGTAGCTTCTGTACTCATATTCTGATAATTATGTCTGTAGCTTCTGGACTCGTATTCTGATAATTATGTCTGCAGTTTCTGCACTCATATTCTGATAATTATGTCTGTAGCTTCTGCACTCATATTCTGATAATTATGTCTGCAGTTTCTGCACTCATATTCTGATAATTATGTCTGTAGTTTCTGCGCTCATATTCTGATAATTACATCTGTAGCTTCTGCACTCATATTCTGATAATTACATCTGTAGCTCCTGCACTTATATTCTGATAACTATGTCTGCAGTTTCTGCACTCATATTCTGATAATTATGTCTGTAGCTTCTGCACTCATATTCTGGTAATTATGTCTGCAGTTTCTGCACTCATATTCTGATAATTATGTCTGTAGCTCCTGCACTCATATCCTGATATTTATGTCTGCAGTTTCTGCACTCATATTCTGATAATTATGTCTGTAGCTTCTGCACTCACATTCTGATCCTCCTGAGTAATATCATTAATATTCTGGAATGATGGATATTTTACCTGACTTCTGCAATCATACTGGAGTGTCCGTGCTGCAAAGACTTTCTGCATATCAGTCTAAACAAACTGTGTCTGAAGTATCTCCTAATAGTACCAAAACCCTGTAAATGTCTATATGCCTCTTTAACCTTGGTTCCCCAACCTTGTCCCATACAAACAAAATCTTTTTGTACTCAAATGTACTGCACATTCTGTTCTTATCAGTATTCTTGACTGAAAGTTATTTTCACTGATTGAAAGTGCATTCACTGAAATTGCATGCAAAATGTGAAGGCCGGCTTTAATATGGCTGCATTTCTTGACTTATGCAAAGGGAATAGCATATGTAAATTTAAATAAAACCTGATCTTGCACTCACCAAGTAGCACTTTTGTTGTTTAGCAAGTGTAAAATTAAAAGAAACATAAAAAACAAACTCTGTGTGTGTGTGTGTGTGTGTGTGTGTGTGTGTGTGTGTGTGTGTGTGTGTGTGTGTGTGTGTGTGTGTGTGTGTGTGCATATGCACGCATGTGCACTCGCTTATGTGTTTATGTGTCTGTCTGTGTGTGAATGTGTGTGTGCATGAGAGTGAGAGTGAAACTGATTAAGCAATTATTTTGTAGCCGCTAAGCCATACTTTTGCTGTTTTGTGAGTGTAAAAGTAAATGAAACATAAAAAAGTGTGCGTGTATTTTTATTTCTGTCTGCATGTGTAAGTATATGGGTGCTTGCATGCATGAAAGGGAACTGTGTGTGTGTGTGTGTGTGTGTGTGTGTGTGTGTGTGTGTGTGTGTGTGTGTGTGTGTGTGTGTGTGTGTGTGCATGTGTGTGCACACATTTGTGTGTGTGTATCTGTGTGCATTTGTGTGTGTGCACACATTTGTGTGCGTGTGTGCATTTCTGTGTGCGTGCATTTCTGTGTATATGTGTGTGTGTGTGTGTGTGTGTGTGTGTGTGCGCGCATATGTGTGTGCGTGTGTGTGTGTGTGTGTGTGTGTGTGTGTGTGTGCGTGTGTGTGTGAGCATTTAAGTGTGTGTGTGTGTGTGTGTGTGTGTGTGTGTGTGTGTGTGTGTGTGTGTATGTGTGTGAAGAGTGAAAGCTATCAAGCAGTGGCAGCAGCAGTTAAGAGGTTTGCATGCCTCTCAACCTCTTATCTCAACAAATGTGAATAAAGCCTGAAGCAAAGGGAAAGAAAGGCTCAAACACAGGAACAGATTTTAATTATTGTTCTTATAAAATTGCAAATTTGGTTATAAAATGGGATTTGTGTTAGCATGCATCTTCTGAATGAAATAAAGTCTGAAACTCAAATGTATGTCATTATTTAGTGACTTCAATCCCTAATGATTGCCAACAAACCACACATTTTAGGAGTAAGGGACCAAAAAATAAAGTAAATATCTGGATATTTTTGACAATGATATATCTTAGATGTAAAATGCTTCCTCCAACACCATTTACATATACTACAGAAAGTTTGAAACATTACGTTGCGGAACTATTTTACAACAAAAATATATTAAAAAAATAATATAGTAATAAAAAAATAAATTAGTAAGTAAAGCACAACAATCTTACAGGCAGCCCATTCTCTAAGCACAACAATGCCTTCCAGGGTGCGTGCTACTGTGTAAATAATTTCCTTCCAATAGTAGAGGCCCTCCGGCTGCAGTGTTGGGTCTCATAACACCCCAGGGTGGGTGTTATCTACACAGTAACACATACCCTGTTAGGCATTACTGCTTCCTTATTAAACTGAACACAGTATTAGATAACAGCAGTTTGTGTATTCAAGGGTATGCTTCCTACAGTTATAGACACACTTTTACTAAATTCAGTTATGATGCACTTTATGGCATTTGGCATAGTCTGAGTTTTCCTCCATTCTCTAAAAGGAAACTATACATGATTTCAGGTAATCCATAATTATAGGAAAGTACACGAATGCCTTGAGATGAATTTTCCATCTCTTTGTGTTTCACCAGGTACTGTGATCATTTGGATCAGACAAAATACAGAAATGGAATGACTAAATAATAATCAAGGTAAGGTACAGGAATGCATTAAAGTGTAATTTACCTTCACTGACTTTTTTACAACAACTTAAAGTCAAGTATTTGATTAAAATACTTCATGCACCTTTGAATACTTTGGCACTGAAATGTAGGTTGTTGCTTACAATTATTGTTATTTTATATCCCTAATATGGTTGATGAACATACAGGATATAGTGAGGTATGGACAGATTAACTTCCGTGACCAGCCACATACTGCACCCAGTGTGGGTAGGTCTTCTAATGTATGCAGTGACTGTGTGGCAGTGCTGTGACACTCTGTTTCTGTACTTCCAAATGACATAATACTGTACACAGCATGGACAGCTGACATACTGTATCACAGTGCACATAAGTGGTTACTAGGTGGCAGTGCTGTGGTGATCTGTTTCTGTACTTCTGAATGACATAATACTGTACACACTATGGACAGCTAACATGCCATATGACAGTGTATGTGGGTGGTTATTATGTGGCAGTGACGTGGTGTTGCATCCTCTTCCATGTTGCTGAATGACACACGCTGTGCAGCAGCATGGATAGCTGTTACACTGTACGAAGTAAATGTTAGTAGCTACACTTATGTGGCTGATACAATGTTCCCCAAATGGCATGGATATTAGTCACTGCCCTGGGCTGCTGACAGATGGCACCCTTAGGATGGTTCTGTGGCAGTGGGATGATGTTAGTCATTCTGGCTGAATGTCACAAATAATTAAAGAGGTGTCATAAGTCACAACATGTATCTCAGACAATTTACTGCTTACAAAACCTCCGAATAACATGATCCACCCCAGATACTGTAGTAAAATATACTTTCTTACTAAAGGGAATAAGGGGTGGGAGGAAGCCATTTTTATGGATGTACTGAGGGTTTGGGAGAAAAGGACCTTAACAGAAGTCACTCTGATGGAGCAGCACTGACGTACATTATGGATGACCTTAACACGTCAGTCTGATGGAGCAACACTGACGTACGTTAGGGATCACCTTAACACAAGTCAGTCTGATGTAGCAGCACTGATGTACGTTAGGGATGACCTTAACGCACATCAGTCTGATGGAGCAGCACTGGAGTACATTAGGGATGACCTTAACACACGTTAGTCTGACGGAGCAGCACATTGACGTACATTAGGAATAACCTTAACACACGTCAGTCTGATAGAGCAGCACTGATGTATGTTAGGGATGACCTTAACACATGTCAGTCTGATGGAGCAGCATTGATGTATGTTAGGGATGACCTTAACACACGTCAGTCTGATGGAGCAACACTGACGTATGTTAGGGATGACCTAAACACATGCCAGTCTGATGGAGTAGCACACTGACATACATTAGGGATGACCTTAACACATGTCAGTCTGATGGAGCAGCACTGACGTACGTTAGGGATGACCTTAAAACATGTCAGTCTAATGAAGCAGCATTGATGTACATTAGGGATGACTGTAACACACGTCAGTCTGATGGAGCAGTACTGACATACATTAGGGATGACCTTAACACACGTCAGTCTGATGGAGCAGCACTGATGTACATTAGGGATGACCGTAACACACATCAGTCTGACGGAGCAGCACACTGACGTACATTAGGGTTGACCTTAACACACGTCAGTCAGATGGAGCTGTACTGACGTGTATTAGGGATGACCTTAACACACGTCAGTCTGACGGAGCAGCACTGACGTACGTTAGGGATGACCTTAACATACGTCAGTCTGATGGAGCGGCACTGACATACGTTAGGGATGACATTAACACGTCAGTCTGATGGAGCAGCACTGACGCACATTAGGGATAACCTTAACACAAGTCAGTCTGATGGAGCAGCACACTAACGTACGTTAGGGATGAACTTAACACACGTCAGTCTGATGGAGCAACACTGATGTACATTTGGGATGACCTTAACATATGTCAGTCTGACGGAGCAGCACTGACGTACGTTAGGGATGACCTTAGCACACGTCAGTCTGATGGAGCAACACTGATGTACGTTAGAGATGACCTTAACACACGTCAGTCTGATGGAGCAGCACTGACGTACATTAGGGAGGACCTTAACACACGTCAGTCTGACGGAGCAGCACAATGACGTACATTAGGGAGGACCTTAACACACGTCAGTCTAACGGAGCAGCACTAACGTATGTTAGGGATGACCTTAACACACGTCAGTCGGATGGAGCAGCATTGACCTATATTAGGGATGACCTTAACACAAGTCAGTCTGATGGAGCAACACACTGATGTATGTTAGGGATGAACTTAACACACGTCAGTCTGATGGAGCAGCACTGATGCACATTAGGGATGACCTTAACACAAGTCAGTCTGATGGAGCAGCACACTGACTTACTTTAGGAATGACCTTAACACACGTCAGTCTGATGGAGCAGCACTGACGTACTTTTGGGATGACCTTAGCATACATCAGTCTGATGGAGCAGCACTGACGTACGTTAGGGATGACCTTAACACATGTCAGTCTGATGGAGCAGCACTGATGTATATTAGGGATGACCTTAACACAGGTCAGTCTGATGGAGCAGCAGTGACGTACGTTAGGGATGACCTTAACACAAGTCAGTCTGATGGAGCAGCACTGACGTACATTAAGGATGACCTTAACACACGTCAGTCTGATGGAGCAGCACACTGACGTACATTAGGGATGACCTTAACACATGTCAGTGTGACGGAGCAGCACTGATGTACATTACAGAGGACCTTAACACACGTCAGTGTGATGGAGCAGCACTGATGTATCTTAGGGATGACCTTAGCACACGTCAGTCTGATGGAGCACCACTGACTTACTTTAGGGATGACCTTAACACACGTCAGTCTGATGGAGCAGCACTGATGTACGTTAGGGATGACCTTAACACACATCAGTCTGATGGAGCAGCACTGACATACATTAGAGATGACCTTAACACGTCAGTCTGATGGAGCAGCACTGACGTACTTTAGGGATGACCTTAACACACATCAGTCTGACGGAGCAGCACTGATGTACATTAGGGATGACCTTAACACATGTCAGTCTGATGGAGCAGCACTGACGTACGTTAGGGATGACCTTAACTGACGTCAGTCTGATGGAGCAGCACTGACGTATGTTAGGGATGACCTTAACACACGTCAGTCTGATGGAGCAGCACACTGACGTACGTTAGGGATGAACTTAACACACGTCAGTCTGATGGAGCAGCACTGACATATGTTAGGGATGACCTTAACACACGTCAATGTGATGGAGCAGCACTGACGTACATTAGGGAGGACCTTAACACACGTCAGTCTGATGGAGCAGCACTGATGTACTTTAGGGATGACCATAACACACGTCAGTCTGATGGAGCAGCACTGATGTACTTTAGGGATGACCATAACACACGTCAGTCTGATGGAGCAGCACTGATGTACGTTAGGGATGACCTTAACACACATCAGTCTGATGGAGCAGCACACATGTACATTAGGGATGACCTTAACACAGGTCAGTCTGATGGAGCAGCACTGACTACGTTAGGGTAACCTTAACACATGTCAGTCTGATGGAACAGCACACTGACATACATTAGGGGTGACTTTAACACACATCAGTCTGATGAAGCAGCACTGACGTACATTAAGGATGACCTTAACACACATCAGTCTGATGCAGTAGCACGGATGTATATTAGGGATGACCTTAACACACGTCAGTCTGATGGAGCAGCACTGACGTACATTAGGGATGACCTTAACACACATCAGTCTGACGGAGCAGCACTGACGTACATTAGGGATGACCTTAACACACGTCAGTCTGACGGAGCAGCACTGACATACATTAGGGATGACCTTAACACACATCAGTCTGACAGAGCAGCACTCACGTACATTAGGGATGACCTTAACACACGTCAGTCTGACGGAGCAGCACTGATGTACATTAGGGATGAGCTGAAAGAACTTGTAATAACGCAAAAGGAAACAAACAGCAATGAAAATATCTAGTCAATACCAGTCTAAAGCATATACAATGCAATAGTACTAAGGAACATGCAGTGACCTGAAAATCCAGTGCTGAAACTTTGACTATTTTGTAAAGTATGAGTTTTGTTGTGCTAACTTTATTTGTAGAGCATGCATATGTTTGCATAACATGAAAACAAAGAAGCATATTTCTGTGTCACAGATAGCCACAACAGTTTCATAGGTTCATAGATTAGTACTAGGCCAACTGCCCTTGTGGGCCATTTTAAGCCTAGCCAATTATCCCATATGAGAATCAAACCCTGCACCTTGTGTCTATAAGGTAAACACCTTACCCATTATACCAACCTCCCTCCTTTTCATTTACTGTCCAGCCGTCTTAGTCCACAAACCTTTTCACTTATGGTTAAACAACACTCTTTCCACTTGGTAAGAGATTGGCATGTCACCCACTGTTATAAACTAGTATAAAGTACTTCCATCTGGTACATAGCAAATCAGCAAACTAATGTTAAACAAAAAATGATGAAATGCGTACCATATTCTGTCTGTGGGTGGAGGAGGGATATTTACAGCCAATGTTCCAGTAAGTTCTTGTACTTCAACAGTCAGCAGCAAAGGAGTGTTGGAAACCTCTTCTATTTTTTTCTTGATGAATTCATTTTCAGTAGCCTTTTGAAAGTATTTTGATTTTGCAATCTTATCAACAAATCTGAGAATCTTTCTGCTGGTGCTTTGTCCACCTATATAGCTATGAGAAAACAAATGGTGAATGCAATAATAACAACACTGTATTAATGAATCTGTACATCAGAAAAAAATGTTATGGTTGAACCTGATGAATATTATGAAGAGCACCCATTATAATGTGCACCTTTAAAATGTATGGGATGTCAAAACGCCTTCATATTTGTAGTTCCTGAACAAATAATACTAGTTAGATTTCCTTAAGAAAGGTTTGGATCCAAAGCTATCAATGCCAATGCCCAACTACAAATAAGTAATCCACTGAAACATTACCCACTTTCATGAAATTCAGGGTCGTGAGTGGCATGGCTATTAATAAATAGAGTTTTATACCATTTGCAGACAACGTATACTCCACTTAACTATAGATGGTGGCTTGCATGTACAGCTTGAGACTTAAATTTGACAGCTTTGTCCTAGCAGAAGGCCTGGCTCTTCTGGTCTATTTTTCAGCTAAAAACAAGAATCAGCAGCATACACGTGTACTAGGAAAATAAAACTTCATGAGTATTGTGGTTAGGAAGAGGGAAATTATAGGTCCACACCTTCGTAGAAATAAACTATGTGCAAGTCGTGTATTTTTCCATTTTAAATTCCATTTAATTGCAGAAGCCATAGCAGGACCCTCTAGTCCAACTATAGGCAAAGTACAACTCTTCTCTCTTATTGTCCCTGGTACATAAGTTTAAAAAACAATATTCGTGGGGCCTTGGAATGCAAGCCTTCATCGTTTCATCTTCTTCTTCTTTAGCTTCTCTTGTCAGGAGGATTAGATTAACTGCAGTCCAGAAACAGCCGATTCTAATACAGCATGACATTTGCAGTTAAATAACGGTCACTGCAGAGAGTACAATAGATTAAGGCATAATTTAACTTCACAGAAAGACTGCTCTGTCAATATTCCCTGCAGTATTTCTCTTTGAAGTACACAGCAAATAGATTTTTTAAATTCAATTCATTTAATTAAAATCTAAGATCAATACTGATGTGAGATCGATAGTTGCAGACCCCTCTGACTGGATTTTTGAAGTGCTGAGTCTAAGTACGTGCACTTGTTCACATGAACACGTGTTCCACATGTTCTCCATGAAGAGCCCCATTCAGTGAACCTGGGTAATAGAAGGACTCAGAATTGTATACAAACCTCTGTGAGATTCATTCATGTTTAGATTCCTGATCCTTGGGGTAGAAAACATTGCATTTCTCTATTCCTCCATGCCTTTAGTATATCATACCTTTTCTGGCAAAGGTAAATATACATGACACAAATAAAATGACAGTGTTGTAAATGGTTAGTTACTGCTTTCTTAGAAAGCATGGTCATGATGGTAGCAAAATGGATAAAGGAATTTTTATAGCCAAGAAATTATTAGGCTGGCAGGTAAGAGAAAAAACTAATTGGCGATGCTAGTGTCAGCATTACCTTTGACACGGAGGGAAATTTTGCAAAGTTGGATGGCAGAAGACAAAGGAATCAAGGCAATAAGGTGGCTCGGTGGTAATACATCTGCTTCATAGCTCCAGGGTCAAGGGTTTAGTTCTGATCTTCTGTCACTATGTAGAATATGGGTGTTTTTCTGTATGGTCTTCTCTCAGGGATTTCAGTTTCCTACCATATCCCATAAACATAATTCTCAACTGTGTATAAATCATACACACACACACACACACACACACACATTTATAATATATCCATGGTGTATATTATTTTACTCGATTAAAATTCCATTGAATTACAAGTAAACAAAAAAAAAAATTCAAGTATTCGTCAAACATCCAGATCATACTACCAGGAAGTGGAAGCTAATGTGGGTCCTGCTCGCTTCTCGACATTGATGAGCGACAGCTGAAAGTTTCACTTTTATGAGACACAGATTCAACAAACTGTGTCTTAATGAATATTGTGACTCCCTATATGATTATATGTATATATTTATCTTTGCCCTTGTGGTCAGGCTGAGGTTGAAATGTGTCCACTGGCCAACCCAATTCCCACTTAAAAAATGATAAAGTACTAAACATGTGGCTAAGTAGCATGTGCACATCATATAAGTGGACTTCTGTGGCTGACAATTCCAAGTAAGTTAAGGACTACTTGAAATAATTCATTCATAATCTGGAAATGTATATATGAAATAAAACTAATCCAAGCAGGGTTATATTTTTATGAAAACCTTAGAAGTGACTTACTTTTGGATTATGCTAGCACAGTCTCTATTAACATCTTCATGAACTTCTTTATGTAGCAAAGAAGACCAACTTGCTTCAAAGTATTTGGGCTGTACAATGATGTGTCATGCCAAAAGCATTCTGTATAAGAGGCATGTGGTAGGAAAATATAGCTAGGTTTCAGGAGCAATAAAAACTAACCTCTCAGGATGGAGTTATCACAATTTATTAACACTTTAATCTTTAATTTATTACTTCATCAGAAAAACAAACAACCTTCTTCCAGAGTTTTTTATGTACAAGCACAGGACTAAATAATGCACACCATTCATATGACATCATTTGCTAATACGCATGAATCACATGGTTCATATGACATCATTTAATACTCATGAGTCACATAGTTCATATGACATAGTTTTAACCAAACATTATAAAATTCTCACATGTATAAAGATTGTTAAAAAATATTTAATAACCATTCAACATTTAAGTGTCCATTCAACCCAGGAAATGGTCAGCTCTCTACATTCCAATTTCAAATTTATGTTGCTACCTACAGAATCCAACTTGAATTGCTCAACAGCACAAAATTCAGACTTCTTACAATGAATACAATGTTCACTATGCTTAAACAAAGCATTTTTTTACCATGGGTTGAACTCATAAATATTACCATGAAGTGTACACAAGGTGTACATCTTGCGGAAACTTTTTCAAATTCAGAGACAGACCCACAGCAATGTTTTTGCAAAAAGATTTGCAGCACCATAGTGGACTGTGTCTGTGGCCATGCTAAATGCTAAATGTTAAAGAGGCTATGCTAATTAGCCATGTGCTCTCCCCAAGGAACTGCCTGTGTTGAGCCATTTACGCAGTCGAGTGATTCAGAAGATCATTTATCTGCATAATGTAGCATGGTCACTCCTAGCCACTCAAGGTAATGACCACAGCCAATGCAGTAGATGTAAGTGCTGAAAAGTTTAATGGTCAAGTAATGGGGAGGGGGGTGGAGGTATATGACTGTATATGACAGGCTGCATCTATGAGTGTATGTGTGAATGCATGCCTGCCTGGGAAGTAGCAGAAGGGGGGATCCTTGTAAGAGTCTGTGTGTGTGTGTGTGTGTGTGTGTGTGTGTGTGTGTGTGTGTGTGTGTGTGTGTGTGTGTGTGTGTGTGTGTGTGCATTTGTGTGTGTGTATGTGTGTGTATGTATATATATGTGAGTATGGGTGAATGTATGAGTGTGTCTGAAAGTGTGATTGGGTGGAAAGGGGACTGTGTGCATGTGTGTGTGTTTGTGATTGTGTGTGTGTGTGTGTGTGTGTGTGTGTGTGTGTGTGTGTGTGTGTGTGTGTGTGTGTGTGTGTGTGTGTGTGTGTGTGTGTGTGTGTGTGTGTGTGTGTGTGTGTGTGTGTGTGTGTGTGTGTGTGTGTGTGTGTGTGTGTGTGTGTGTGTGTGTGTGTGTGTGTGTGTGTGTGTGTGTGTGTGTGTGTGGAAGTGAATGGGGTGCCTGTGCTACCACGATGCACTCTCCACTGTTAACTAGTGCAGGAAGTGCTGATGTGCACTTGCACTAGTTAACAGTAATTCAGTGAATGCAGATCACCTGATAATGAGATTTTTTCCTCATTGGGGTAATTTGTCTCTGATTATAAAATACCATATTGTGGAAATATGGCCTTTTTACCCACAACCCTTTATGCAAGTGGAGGGGTATCTTATGAATCTCCGTGAAGTTTTGTTTTTTATACCAAGTAGGTTATCATAAATTACATCAGACAATCTTCTACAAAACAACTGCAGGAACAGCACTTTGCCAAATGGATCACATTTTCAGATTTACATGTAAAATACAGTAAAAGAATAATCCCAAATGTTGTATCAGTGCAAAAGCTACCTCAAAAATGGTGAAGAGCAAATAATCTTATGATGTTTACAGTCACTCAACTATTACTCAAAGATGTCACCTTTGCTAATGGATTTTCTAGCAATGTTTTGAGGTTCAATCCTTTCCTGTTAACAAATCAAGGGTAATCACCTGCTATTTTCCTAAGCTTATCATTACTGCACAAGATCTTCCAGTTAGGGGGAAGCTTTCCTCATGATCTCAGGGGAATCAGCTGAATGGGTTAAAATAAATCTTCTGTTTCAGTCACTCTGCTCTGCACTTTATTATTAGTTAGTTCCTGCTTCACAGGAGAAATCGCACAGAACCTTTTATCAAACATTACATCACTTACCTGATTAATTAAACCTAAGGTGTAATCTCTATCAGAAAACAACTGTTTCAGCACCTCTTTTTATATCTCATCCACTTACCCACTTAACAATTCATAAATAAATAAAGTAATAAACATGGCTGAGCTGCATGTGCACCTCATATATACGTGTCCTTGTGCTGCTAACAACTCCAAACAATTTAAGATCTACTTAAAATAATTCATTCATAATTTAGAAATGTAGATATGAAATAGATGTAATTCAAACAGCTTTATAATTTTTACCTCACCCAGAAAATTGACTGTTGCTTTCTGATTAAAATATTATTTAAAATCTTACTTGAAGCAAATGGATAACCTCTGTTCATGTACATTGTTTTTTTTTTCTAAAGGGAAAATGCATTTGTTAATAATGGATTATTATTTTGTAAATCATTTCTGAATAATGAAGTTACAATAAATTGAATCCATGACATAAACAGGACAGTATAGTCTCTTATAACAAGCAAGTATGCATTGCAATTCCAGCAGTAATTGCAAATGACTAAACACAGAAACTGGATTAAACATACCAGTAGGATTCAGACTAGCAATAACTAGTTAGTTTTTATTTACAATACTTCCAGTGTTATCCTCTGACATGTTTTCAGCACTGTCTTCTCACTGATCTTGTTTATCGATATCAGTTACCTACCACCTCAAAGTGGATAAACACTAGAGGCTGCAGTCTGTGTGGCACCTAATTTATATTCTCTGAAAAGTTAACTGAAACAAACACCTCTTCTTGACACTGGCTTTGACATCATGATCCCAACTCACTAAATACTTTTGGCTTGTCCAGTCCACACCTGCTTATACCATCATCAGTGACCCTAAATCCTCAAAGAAGTCCACTCTCTCACAGTTTTATTTTACCATAGCAAAACTCTAGGTGGCACACAAGATGTGTAAGCATACTACATAGACACCACATAGACACCACATACACACCACGTACACACCACATACATGCCACATACATATGACATACACACCACATACACACCACATACACACCACATCCATGCCACATACACATCACATACACACCATGTATACACCACACACATACCACATACATACCACATACACACCACATACATACCACATATGTACACACCATATACATATCATATATATACCACATACACACCAAATACACACCACATATACACCAGATAAATACCACAGATGCACCACATACACACCGCATGCATACCACATGTACACCACATACATACCATGTACACACCACATACATACCATGTACATACCGCATACACACAGCATACATACCACATACACATTGCATACACACCACATACATACCACATACACACTGCATACCTTGACCTGGCCAAAGCTTTTGACACAATGCCCCACTCAGGCATAGTAGAAAAGCTAAATAAACTGGGTATCAACCTCTATGTCACTATCTGGTTTGCCAGCTGGCTCACAGATAGGATGCAGATAATCAAAATTGGGGACGTTTCCTCCACAAAGAGACCAGTCAGCAGTGGAGTCCCCCAGGGTTCTGTGCTGGGACCTTTCTTGTTTGGTATCTACTTCTCTGAAGTAAAAGCCAATACCAAAGGGCTCTGGGTGAATAAGTTTGCAGATGACTGCAACCTAGGAGCCGTCACTGAATCCCCATAAGACTAAGCCACCCTGCAGGAAGGTTCATCCCAAATAAATAACTGGTGCCAAAATCATGGTCTGAAACTAAATAAAAAAATACATTATTGTATCCTTTGTGATATTATATATCCCATGGAATTACTACATTTACAATACACCCCTGAGAGTCGACCCAGTTATCTGGAATTTGGGAGCCTATGTAGATAGTGATCTAACATTTGGCTGACATGCATCCATTGTTGTAAGAAAGTCCTTCTATATTACACATTTTTTAGACAAAGGGATTGTGTCTAGATCTACAGAAGTTGTGTCTCACTTTTTTCAGCCCGCATTAGGCCACTCATTAAATAAAATGCTCCTTTTGGCATGTATCGGTCCAGACACATGCAACAAATGGAACGCCCACAGAGATACCTTACTAAAAGGATACAAGCCCTAAACAACATGTCTTACATTGACTGACTCACAGATCTGTCACTATATCTGGTATCCTAAAGAATGCTAAGAGGTGACCTGTGCCTGTAATACAAGGCTTCCTCCAACTCAATACTGATGGATTTACTGCACATCCGCAAGTCAAATGTCATCAGAAATACTTGGTCTAGGGATCGAAACCTCTTCTGAAACATCAGCAGAATGGCTTGGAGGGACAGGTATATCTCACAGAGGATGCTACTGCTTGGGAACAGAATCCCCATTCACAAAAACAAAGTTCATCCCTGTCCATATTCAACTGCAACTTGGATCGCTGGATGGGAAACAGAAATTTTACCCCAGACTGCCCCTTTTACTACTAATGGACAGAGGGAGCTCCTAAATGCTTTATCTCATGCATGGGTTCTCTGAAATTATCTATGGTGTGATCACAGTTATTCTCATTAGGGGTAATATATAATTAACCACCATGGGATGGGTAAGGGTGATCTTTAACCAAATGGACAGGTTAATTCAGCACAAAAAGGGAACTTGGCTATTCATAGTTTTGTGTGTTAATATTAAGTTAATAGGTTTTAGGGGGGTATTGGGTGTGTGTGTTTGTTTTTTTTGTTTGAGGACTTTCAATAAAACAAAAAGTTTTGTAAGATGTTGCATAGGCACAAATGAATATGACAAGAAACAACTGTATAAAAGATTAACCTGCCAGTCTATGCATGTAACATAAAAGCTGGAATTGGACACTTAACAAAAAAGCTGTTGCATATAAAAGGTGGGAATAATCATTTTTTAACACAATGATGCTTTCTGTAATGTCTTTAAATGTCAATTGTCTCACAGGTAAATACAAAAAAGAAAGAGTAGTGAACTATATTAAAAAATGTAGGGTGCAAATACTTATGTTAGAAGAGACGCATTTGGAAAGAACTGAACATGGGAATTTGATAAAGAAAGGTGTTCAGGATAGTTATTAAGCAGAATACCTGGGACAAAGGAAAAGAGGAGTACTTATTTTAATTGTAAGAGGAGCACCAATAGTGATAGAAGAGATTAAAAAAGATAACAGTAGATTTGTAGTACAAAGGGGCTACTGGCAAGGGAGGAGGATTACACTGGCATGCATTTACATTCCACCTAAAACTGCTGTAATGCAGCGTAAGAAAATTCTGGGAGAAATAATCAACTTTCAGCAAGGAATATTACTTATAGGTGGGGAATGGAATGTGATTTGCAGCAGTGAAGATGTGTCTGGAGGGCTCAGATGGGAAAATATTAAAAATGAGGGTACAATTTTGAAGAAATTTATGAAAAAGTTTGGCATGGAAGATGTGAATTCAGTACTAGGAGTTCAGAGTGAATTTACATATTATTCGCTAAGATACAATTTATTTATTTATTTATTTTACATTTGTTTACTGGGATAATCCTACTGGATACATGTCCATTTTCAGCGGAGGCCCGGTGAGAAAAGCTCCAGCTAGTCAATATTACATAGGTTACATAAGACGTTAGATAACACTAGAAAATGTAGACCGGCGTATTTAGTATAGAGGTTTAGTAATGTTCCCACATAGGCACTCACAAATTCTGTGGTCTGACACAATCTTAAGCAAAAGACATCAAGAAATGGAAACATAGCTTGGTTAGGAAACAAAGCTTGGTTAAGTAAATTACGTTACGATATTTACAACTTATGCTTTCAGTTGATAATTTAATCAGGGTTAGTGCAAGGGCAAAGCCAGTTTGCTTTGAGATGCTGTTTGAGGTATTTTTTAAAGAGACTTAGGGAGGATGGAAGGGTTATATGGTTTGGCAGTGAATTCCAGGTGGGATTCACCAGCAGCATTATTAGCTCTGTGGGTCTGGACCAGTAGTTTCTTGGCTGATCGTAGGGATCTCAAGTTGCTATATGGCTTAATAATATTTGTAAGTGAGGGGGTATCCTCAGGGTGGTATTGAATTTTGTGCGCTATTAGGAGTTGATTGAATTGAATTAAGTTGTTTCAGGTTCTGGCAATGATGGGTTCTATAGGTAGAGCCAGTGGCGAATCTGGCAATATGGGTGTAGCTATGTAAGAGCTTAGTTAGTTCTGATTTGTTGAGGTTTGAGAGTGCAGGTGAGACATATATAAAAGTAGAGAGTAGGTGTGATTGGGCGATTGCAGTTCTAGCCAGTGGAGTTAAAAATGTCTTATTTCTATACAGTGATCCGAGTTTCTTATTGATGGTCTGTATGGTTTTGTTGACCTGTAGGTCAAATTTAAGATTATATCTATGATAACCCCTAGAAGCTTGGTGTGGGCATCTGGGGAGATAATGGTACCATTGTTGGACATGACAGAGAACGAGAGTCTGGTGGATCTACTAGTTAGGGTGAAAAATAGAAGTTTGGTTTTATTGGGGTTCAGGAGTAGGTTTTGGTTGGTGAGCCAGTTTTCAATATTATTAAACGTATCCTGGGTTAAGATTTGCAGTTCGGATGGGGAGGTGGCTGAGCAGATCAGAGTAGAATCATCTGCGTATTGAATTCTTACCACTGGCAAGAGCTTAACCTATTATGGGTTGGGTGGTTGGCCTAATGGTTAAGGTGTTTGTCTTACAAACACAGGATACAGGGTTTGAGTCTCACAAGGGATAATTGGCTAGGCTTAAAATGGCTTGCAAGGGCAGTTAGCCTAGTACTAATCTATGAATCTATGAATCTATGAATGCAGGTAGCTTTAGGGATAGCAGTGTGAAGGTTGTTGATGAAAATAGAGAAGAGTAGTGGACCTAGTATGGAGCCTTGAGGGACACCAATTGTGAGAGGTAGCTGGCTGGACAGCTTGCTCTGCCATAATACTGCCTGTTGCCTACCAGTCAGGCAGGACTGGAACCACTGGATTGCATGCTCATTAAGAGAAACTGACTTTAGAGAAAGAATGAGAAGTTCATGGATGACCATATCAAAGGCTTTTGATAGGTCAAGAAAGAGGGCAGAGGATAGCCTATTGTCGTTCCTGTTTTGGTTTATGGCATCAGTAAAGGAAAGGAGGGCTGAGGTGGTGCTATGGTGAGGCCTGGATCCATGCTGGGAGTTGGACAGTAGGTTATTCTGTGTAAGGTATTGCATTAGTTGCTTGTGTACACATTTCTCCAGTATCTTGGCTAGTGGGGAAAGAATGGCAATGGGACTATAGTTGCATAAGTCGAAGTAGAACTTCCACCTTTATGAAGTGGGATGATGTGGGATATTTTCCAGAGGGAGGGGATAGTGCTTTAGGATAAGGTTCCGTTGATCAGGATAGATATGGGAAATGCAATGGCATCTGCAGCTATTTGTAGGTACTCTGCAGGGAGGAGGTCAGCAGAGAGGGTGATGGGTTTTAGTTTTTTTTATAAGTGTTTTGATAAAACTTGTGGATATGGGTTGGAAGCTAAACTGAGGGTTGTTAGTAGATAAATTAGAGGTGGGGTTTAAGTTTGTGGAAGTTAGTTGATTTTCTAGGGATTGGATTGTTTCAGTGAAAAAGTTGTTATAAGCATCGGCTATGGTCTCTGGGGGACTATAGGTGTGGTTGGCTGGGATTGGGGTGGTAGAATGACCTGGGTGAAGAAGTTGATTTAAGCCTGCCCAGAACTTTTGAGGGTTGTTTTGGTGTTTTTGTAACAGATTTTGGTAGAAGCTTTTTTTTATCTAGTAGAATGGATTTTTTTGTTTCATTCCTGAGTTGACGATATTTTAAGAGGTCAAGTGGGGCTTTAGCTGATCTCCAGTTGGCCCAGGCTCTATTTCTGGTTTTGATTTTTGATTTGGTATCTTTTGTGAGCCATGGTGCTGGGTTTGATCTAGTTTTTATTGTACTTGCAGGAGCATGGGAATCTAGGATACCTAGGAATTTAGTGTTAAAGTGAGCTATAGCCTCTTCTAATGGCAGATTTTTTAGTTTTTAGTTGTGACCAGTCAACTGCTTTTAGTTCATTTAGGAAAATAACAGGGTCAAAGTTTTTCCTGTCTCTAAGTGTTTTAAATTTGGTTTGGTGGGGGTTTCCTGCCTTATGTTTTATGATATAGGTTAGTAGATGGTCACTAAGGTCATCAGGGAGAGTCCCAGCTGTGTACAGCTGGGGTTGGTTATTGACTAGGATCCAGTCTATGATACTTTCCCTGTTGGTAGGGTTGTTTATTCTGGTGGGAGAGGTTATGGTCTGTTTAAACCCAGACAAGTTCATAGGGGGGTGGGGTTCACAGGAGCAGGGGTGCCAATCAGTATTGAAGTCGCCAATAACTATGGTTTCTTGGGGATAGGTACTGGATAACCAGTAAAGGATATCCTCTAGGGTGTTAATGTTGTTGCCTGGTGGAATATATGCACAGATTATGTACAAACATTTATTATTGTTGACCTGTAGTTTTGTTATGAGAAGTTCTGCATTGCTGAATTGGGGTGGTTGAATGGTTTCTCTATTGACTGTTAGAGTATTTTTGTCAAGGACTGCTATCCCACCTCCTTTCCTTGTAGTGTGGTCTAGCCGGTGAATATTATAGCCTGGAGGTAGTATCTCATTGTCAGTAGTACTGGGTTAGTACGGTCTAACCGGTGAATATTATAGCCTGGAGGTAGTATCTCATTGTGAGTAGTACTAGGTTAGTACAGTCTAACCGGTGAATATTATATCCTGGAGGTAGTATCTCATTGTCAGTAGTACTAGGTTAGTACGGTTTAACCGGTGAATATTGTATCCTGGAGGTAGTATCTCATTATCAGTAGTACTAGGTTAGTACGGTATAACCAGTGAATATTATATCCTGGAGGTAGTATCTGATTATCAGTAGTACTAGGTTAGTACGGTCTAACCGGTGAATATTATATCCTGGAGGTAGTATCTCATTATCAATAGTACTAGGTTAGTATGTTCTAACTGGTGAATATTGTATCCTGGAGGAAGTATCTCATTATCAGTAGCACTAGGTTAGTACGGTCTAACCAGTGAATATTATATCCTGGAGGTAGTATCGCATTATCAGTAGTACTAGGTTAGTATGGTCTAACCGGTGAATATTATATCCTGGAGGTAGTATCTCATTATCAGTAGTACTAGGTTACTACGGTCTAACCGGTGAATATTATATCCTGAAGGTAGTATCTCATTATCAGTAGTACTAGGTTAGTACGGTCTAACCGGTGAATATTATATCATGGAGGTAGTATCTCATTATCAGTAGTACTAGGTTAGTATAGTCTAACCAGTGAATATTATATCCTGGAGGTAGTATCTCATTATCAGTAGTACTAGGTTAGTACGGTCTAACCGGTGAATATTGTATCCTGGAGGTAGTATCTCATTGTCAGTAGTACTAGGTTAGTACGGTCTAACCGGTGAATATTGTATACTGGAGGTAGTATTTCATTATCAGTAGTACCAGGTTAGTATGGTATAACCAGTGAATATTATATCTAGGCGGTATTATCTCATTATCAGTAGTACTAGGTTAGTATGGTCTAACCGGTGAATATTATATCCTGGAGGTAGTATCTCATTATCAGTAGTACTAGGTTAGTACGGTCTAACCGGTGAATATTGCATCCTGGAGGTAGTATCTCATTATCAGTAGTACTAGGTTAGTACGGTCTAACCGGTGAATATTATATCCTGGTGGTAGTATCTCATTATCAGTAGTACTAGGTTAGTACAGTCCAACCAGTGAATATTATATCCTGGAGGTAGTATCTCATTATCAGTAGTACTAGGTTAGTACGGTCTAACCAGTGAATATTATATCCTGGAGGTAGTATCGCATTATCAGTAGTACTAGGTTAGTATGGTCTAACCGGTGAATATTACATCCTGGAGGTAGGTTCTCATTATCAGTAGTACTAGGTTACTACAGTCTAACCGGTGAATATTGTATCCTGGAGGTAGTATCTCATTGTCAGTAGTACTAGGTTAGTACGGTCTAACCGGTGAATATTATATCCTGGAGGTAGTATCTCATTATCAGTAGTACTAGGTTAGTATGGTCTAACCAGTGAATATTATATCCTGGAGGTAGTATCTCATTATCAGTAGTACTAGGTTAGTACGGTCTAACCAGTGAATATTGTATCCTGGAGGTAGTATCTCATTATCAGTAGTACTAGGTTAGTTTGGTCTAACCGGTGAATATTATATCCTGGAGATAGTATCTCATTATCAGTAGTACTAGGTTAGTACGGTCTAACCGGTGAATATTGTATCCTGGAGGTAGTATCTCATTGTCAGTAGTACTAGGTTAGTACGGTCTAACCGGTGAATATTATATCCTGGAGGTAGTATCTCATTATCAGTAGTACTAGGTTAGTATGGTCTAACCGGTGAATATTGTATCCTGGAGGTAGTATCTCATTATCAGTAGTACTAGGTTAGTACGGTCTAACCGGTGAATATTGTATCCTGGAGGTAGTATCTCATTATCAGTAGTACTAGGTTAGTATGGTCTGACCAGTGAATATTGTATCCTGGAGGTAGGTTCTCATTATCAGTAGTACTAGGTTAGTACGGTCTAACCGGTGAATATTATATCCTGGAGGTAGTATCTCATTATCAGTAGTACTAGGTTAGTACGGTCTAACCAGTGAATATTATATCCTGGAGGTAGTATCTCATTATCAGTAGTACTAGGTTAGTATGGTCTAACCGGTGAATATTATATCCTGGAGGTAGTATCTCATTATCAGTAGTACTAGGTTAGTACGGTCTATCCGGTGAATATTGTATCCTGGAGGTAGTATTTCATTATCAGTAGTACTAGGTTAGTACGGTCTAACTGGTGAATATTTTATCCTGGAGGTAGTATCTCATTATCAGCAGTACTAGGTTAGTATGGTCTAACCGGTGAATATTGTATCCTGGAGGTAGTATCTCATTATCAGTAGTACTAGGTTAGTACGGTCTAACCGGTGAGTATTATATCCTGGAGGTAGTATCCCATTATCAGTAGTACTAGGTTAGTATGGTATAACCGGTGAATATTATATCCTGGAGGTAGTATCTCATTATCACTAGTACTAGGTTAGTATGGTCTAACTGGTGAATATTATATCCTGGAGGTAGTATCTCATTGTCAGTAGTACTAGGTTAGTACGGTCTAACTGGTGAATATTGTATCCTAGAGGTAGTATCTCATTGTCAGTAGTACTAGGTTAGTACGGTCTAACTGGTGAATATTGTATCCTGGAGGTAGTATCTCATTATCAGTAGTACTAGGTTAGTACAGTCTAACCGGTGAATATTATGTCCTGGAGGTAGTATCTCATTATCAGTAGTACTAGGTTAGTACGGTATAACCGGTGAATATTATATCCTGGAGGTAGTATCTCATTATCAGTAGTACTAGGTTAGTATGGTCTAACAGGTGAATATTATATCCTGGAGGTAGTATCCCATTATCAGTAGTACTAGGTTAGTACGGTCTAACCGGTGAATATTATATCCTAGAGGTAGTATCTCATTATCAGTAGTACTAGGTTAGTATGGTCTAACCGATGAATATTATAGCCTGGAGGTAGTATCTCATTATCAGTAGTACTAGGTTAGTATGGTCTAACCAGTGAATATTATATCCTGGAGGTAGTATCTCATTATCAGTAGTACTAGGTTAGTACGGTCTAACCAGTGAATATTATATCCTGGAGGTAGTATCTCATTATCAGTAGTACTAGGTTAGTACGGTCTAACCGGTGAATATTATATCCTGGAGGTAGTATCTCATTATCAGTAGTACTAGGTTAGTACGGTCTAACCGGTGAATATTATATCCTGGAGGTAGTATCTCATTATCAGTAGTACTAGGTTAGTATGGTCTAACCGGTGAATATTATATCCTGGAGGTAGTATCTCATTATCAGTAGTACTAGGTTAGTACAGTCTAACCGGTGAATATTATATCCTGGAGGTGGTATCTCATTATCAGTAGTACTAGGTTAGTACGGTCTAATCGTTGAATATTATATCCCGGAGGTAGTATCTCATTGTCAGTAGTACTAGGTTAGTACGGTATAACTGGTGAATATTATATCCTGGAGGTAGTATCTCATTGTCAGTAGTACTAGGTTAGTACGGTCTAACCAGTGAATATTGTATCCTGGAGGTAGTATCTCATTATCAGTAGTAATAGGTTAGTACGGTCTAACCGGTGAATATTGTATCCTGGAGGTAGTATCTCATTATCAGTAGTACTAGGTTAGTACGGTCTAATCGGTGAATATTATATCCTGGAGGTAGTATCTCATTATCAGTAGTACTAGGTTAGTACGGTCTAACCGGTGAATTTTATATCCTGGAGGTAGTATCTCATTGTCAGTAGTACTAGGTTAGTACGGTCTAACCAGTGAATATTATATCCTGGAGGTAATATCTCATTATCAGTAGTACTAGGTTAGTACGGTCTAACTGGTGAATATTATAATCCAATCCAATCCAAAAACAGAAGCACAACGGTCTTGAACAACAACCAAACAGGAATCTTCAACCACCTGCGTCTTTATTAGGAGAACAGGCAACAAGGATTCATAACTTAGTGCTTTCACCCTTAAAGTAAGGGCAACATCAGAGTTATACTCCATCTTAAAAATCACATGTTTAAATAGCAAAAACTAATAAACACACCCCCCCAACAACCAATGACAACTAAATAAAGTTTTCAATCGAACTTAATAGTACTTAAATATTTTCACAAATTGTTGAAACACATATCCTAATGTCCTATAAAAATATATACTAATATACATTAGTGTTTATAAATTTAAAAACACATGAAATACCAATGCAAAAATAACTAATGTCAAATTGTCAACAGTCTTGTAAACAATTTAGTGCTCCCAGGTAAAAACAGAGAAGCATCTTCAAAATATAAAATTTTTTCTTGGCATAAACAGTTTGCACCAGTAATAAAACAGAACACATTATCCATAAAATAGGTAAAATAAAATCCATATACTAGAATAAATTGGTTAACTGTTAACTATAATTTATATCAGTTATAAAGGGAATAGATGTTTAAACATTAAATCAAATCATCTGTGCTCTATATTTCAAAATACCTGACAATGAAATATATTCATTGATACCTGGTGGCTTAGACACATTTAACCTGAGCTGCCATAAGCATTCCTTAACTTCTAATAAAGTCTCAGCGTCCCCACCATTCTCCCTATAAGGTACCCTGTCAATTATAAAAAACAGAAATCTTTTGAAATTTTTACAATTAGTACTATGTGCATAAAGTGCATTTGTAGTTTTTCTATTCCTGATGTCTCTGTTGTGTTCTAAAATTCTGCACCTCAATTTCCTAATAGTCTTACCCACATAGAATGTTGTACAACTTAAGCACGTTGCAAGATATACAACCATTTTGGTGTTGCAATTGTCAAAGCCAGGACTCCCTATAGTTTTGTTGTAATTATATACTGTAACATAGGGTCCATTGTTTATATACTTGCATGTACTACAAAACCCACATTTACTCATCTTGGAGTGTTTGTACATGTTTTGGTGATCAAAACTTTCCATGATTTCCTTAAGGTTTTTACCCCTACTAAATGTAAAGGTAGGTGAAGCACCTAAAACCTTAACAACTTCGTTAGAAAGTACCCCTACCCAAGCATCCTGAATAATATTCATTATATGGGGACTGTCTGCGTTGTAAGGTAAAACCATACAGTGTTTCGTCATTCTCATTCGAGTATTATCCTTGTTAACTTTGGGCAGACCTGTTTTTAGAATCGGTTAATATATAGTGTGTCTCTTTAACGCCACGTCATTTTTAATTGAAATCATTGTATCGTAAGGATAACCTCTTTCCTGCAACATATCTATTAAGTTAATGATTTCTCTCTCGTAAATGGTGTCATCACTAATGAGCCTGGACAGTCTCACCATTTGCCCCTTTATGATATTTTTCTTCTGAAATAAAGGGTGGCAACTTTGAAAATGAAGAAAAGAGTGTGAAAAAGTCTTCTTACGATAAATGCTTGAAATTAAGGTCTTATTCAGTCTGTCCTTAATTAACATTATATCCAAAAATTCACATTTGTCATGGTGCATTTTATGCGTAAACCTTAGGAAAGAGGTACTATTATTAAGAACTTCAACAAAATCAATGATATCTTTTTCATTGCCCTTCCAAAATATTAAAATATCATCTAAAAAGCGTACATATAGCACTGTATTCTGTTTAAATGTAGGAGAAGTAATAACATGATCACTCTCCCAGTCAACCAGTACTAAATTAGCATAAAGTGGGGCACATTTTGCCCCCATTGCTACACCAGTAATCTGCTTGAAGTAATCTCCGTCAAAGGTTATAAAATTGTTGTTGAGAACCATATCAAGTAAATGAACCAACAAGTTCTGTTTCACTACATGTTGCGTAGTTACTTTGTTCAAACTATTCCTAAACATTTCTATTCCTAAATCGTTGGGAATAACTGAAAACAAGTTGATGACATCAATTGTCAAAAAAATATAGTTCTCATCCCATGGAGTAGTTCTAATGACATCTAAACAGTGCCAGGAATCTTTCAACACCTGTGGGGCCCTGTCACAGATATCTTTACAATGAAAATCTATAAATGCAGCCATTGTTTCAGTTTTTGAGCCTTTTGCCGATACAATTGGACAAAATGGTGGATTGGCAATAAATTTATGTACTTTAGGTATACCAAATATGGAGGGAATAACTGGTAAGTTCACTGTTAGGAATTCATATTCATCCTTGTCCAGTATTCCCTCCATAAACCACTCATAAATTTGCCAATCCAGCTTCGTGTATGCCTTGTAGACGTCATACTTTGATACTCTCAAATAGGTAGATGTATCATTCAACAATTCCGTCATACAACTACTATAATCAGTTTGAGTCATAGTAACAACTCCCCCACCCTTATCTGGTTTCATCACCCTATGTGTATCTGAAGAGGTTAATTTTTGTAAACAAAACCTCTCACCATGGGTGAGGTTATCATTCCAGTTGTTATTATGTTTAAAATACCTCCTTAAATATGTTTCACATATCTGTTCAAATATATGAATATTAGGGTTAGACGGGGGAATAAATGTACTTTTTCTCTTTAACAATGGCGTATAGTACATAGGTTGACTTCCCTGATTAGAAAAAAACATTTTTAAACTTAATTCTCTAGAAAACAATTTCAAAGATACCAAAATTTTAGCTATATCATGTTTAAAAGACGGAACAAAAGTAAATCCTCTAGCACATAAACTAATAAAATCATTGCTAAGTACTAGTTCACTATAATTGTAGATACAAAAATTCCATTTTTTAATTATATTGACTTGATAATCCTGCTTAGCATGTGTTAATTCATTAGACACATTGATTACATGGGTAAAGATATCATTATTACACCCTAAATCAAGGGCGTCAACATCATTGTCAACAGGTACAACTGTATTCCACATGTTAAAATTATCGTCAACAGTACTGTCTCTACTAGTGGGGAAAGAACACATAATGTCATTTGATATAGATAAAAGCTCATAATTGTTAATTCCAAGACTGTCATCATGGTCTCTGTCAGCAATCGAATTGCATTGGCAAGGTTCGTTTAATTGTAACGTCTTGACCAGTTCTGTCTGTTCTGTTGGTTGGTAACCCTGCCCATATTCGAATGAGCAGTTGTACCCGCAAACTGTCTTTCCCGAATCCATTCCGAACGCCTTAATGGCAGGGGTTCTAAAAAAGCTCCCTGTTCGTCAAGCAATTCGGAATCTGAAGTGCCCTCAGTGAATTCATCATGAGCTTTTGATATATAAGATGTAGTGCGCCCATAAGGTGCGTTTAGTCCCAATTGATTATCGTGAAGCACTTTATATGATTTAAAGTGTGAATACGCTTTGTTCTCAGCATAATCATGCTTATCTCTGTTAAGCTTGTTATATTTAATGTCAAAACCTTTTTTCACAAATGCTTCAGCATCACTAAGTATGCGTTCATATTTCTGCTTATTACACTCAAACAATAAATCCTTGGTAATATTATTGTTCAGCACAGCTAATTCATCTTTAAGCTTAACTAGTTTATCAGTATTGTTGCGTATAATAAGCTTCATTTAATTTATACCTGTATTGTCAAACAATGCCAGTAGTTCTTGAAAAATCTCAGTATCCAGCTCGAAACCCGTGGGTAACCTAAATACCCTTAAGCCCTTCGGCACTTGCTTCAGTTCGATAGATTTTTCTAAAAAAACATTGTCCATTTGTAGAGCCTTGTAACGTCGCAACCCCTTCCCTATATTATAGCCAGGAGGTAGTATCTCATTATCAGTAGTACTAGGTTAGTATGGTCTAACCAGTGAATATTATATCCTGGAGGTAGTATCTCATTATCAGTAGTACTAGGTTAGTATGGTCTAACCGGTGAATATTATATCCTGGAGGTAGTATCTCATTATCAGTAGTACTAGGTTAGTATGGTCTAACCGGTGAATATTGTATCCTGGAGGTAGTATCTCATTATCAGTAGTACTAGGTTAGTATGGTCTAACCGGTGAATATTATATCCTGGAGGTAGTATCTCATTATCAGTAGTACTAGGTTAGTATGGTCTAACGGTGAATATTATATCCTGGAGGTAGTATCTCATTATCAGTAGTACTAGGTTAGTATGGTCTAACCGGTGAATATTATATCCTGGAGGTAGTATCTCATTATCAGTAGTACTAGGTTAGTATGGTCTAACCGGTGAATATTGTATCCTGGAGGTAGTATCTCATTATCAGTAGTACTAGGTTAGTATGGTCTAACCAGTGAATATTATATCCTGGAGGTAGTATCTCATTATCAGTAGTACTAGGTTAGTATGGTCTAACCGGTGAATATTATATCCTGGAGGTAGTATCTCATTATCAGTAGTACTAGGTTAGTATGGTCTAACCGGTGAATATTGTATCCTGGAGGTAGTATCTCATTATCAGTAGTACTAGGTTAGTATGGTCTAACCGGTGAATATTGTATCCTGGAGGTAGTATCTCATTATCAGTAGTACTAGGTTAGTATGGTCTAACCAGTGAATATTATATCCTGGAGGTAGTATTGCATTATCAGTAGTACTAGTTTAGTATGGTCTAACCGGTGAATATTATATCCTGGAGGTAGTATCTCATTATCAGTAGTACTAGGTTAGTGTGGTCTAACCGGTGAATATTGTATCCTGGAGGTAGTATCGCATTATCAGTAGTACTAGGTTAGTACGGTCTAACCAGTGAATATTATATCCTGGAGGTAGTATCTCATTATCAGTAGTACTAGGTTAGTACGGTCTAACCAGTGAATATTATATCCTGGAGGTAGTATCGCATTATCAGTAGTACTAGGTTAGTATGGTCTAACCGGTGAATATTATATCCTGGAGGTAGTATCTCATTATCAGTAGTACTAGGCTAGTACGGTCTAACTGGTGAATATTATATCCTGGAGGTAGTATCTCATTATCAGTAGCACTAGGTTAGTACAGTCTAACTGGTGAATATTGTATCCTGGAGGTAATATCTCATTATCAGTAGTACTAGGTTAGTACGGTCTAACCAGTGAATATTATATCCTGGAGGTAGTATCTCATTATCAGTAGTACTAGGTTAGTACGGTCTAACCGGTGAATATTGTATCCTGGAGGTAATATCTCATTATCAGTAGTACTAGGTTAGTACGGTCTAACCAGTGAATATTATATCCTTGAGGAAGTATCTCATTATCAGTAGTACTAGGTTAGTACGGTCTAACCGGTGAATATTATATCCTGGAGGTAGTATCTCATTATCAGTAGTACTAGGTTAGTATGGTATAACCAGTGAATATTATATCCTGGAGGTAGTATCTCATTATCACTAGTACTAGGTTAGTACAGTCTAACCGGTGAATATTATATCCTGGAGGTAGGTTTTCATTATCAGTAGTACTAGGTTAGTATGGTCTAACCGGTGAATATTGTATCCTGGAGGTAGTATCTCATTATCAGTAGTACTAGGTTAGTACAGTCTAACTGGTGAATATTATATCCTGGAGGTAGTATCTCATTATCAGTAGTACTAGGTTAGTACGGTCTAACCGGTGAATATTATATCCTGGAGGTAGTATCTCATTATCAGTAGTACTAGGTTAGTACGGTCTAACCAGTGAATATTATAGCCTGGAGGTAGTATCTCATTATCAGTAGTACTAGGTTAGTATGGTCTAACTGGTGAATATTATATCCTGGAGGTAGTATCTCATTATCAGTAGTACTAGGTTAGTACAGACTAACCAGTGAATATTATATCCTGGAGGTATCATTTCATTAACAGTAGTACTAGGTTAGTATGGTCTAACCGGTGAATATTATAGCCAGGAGGCAGTATCTCATTATCAGTAGTACTAGGTTAGTATGGTCTAACCGGTGAATATTGTATCCTGGAGGTAGTATCTCATTGTCAGTAGTATTTGGTTTTAACCAGGTTTTCATAAGGCACATAATGTCTGGGGATTGGGTTGCTAGGATGGCGTGTTGGTTGGGAATTTTATTGTTGATACTTCTAATATTTAGGTGAAATGCAAGGAGGGAACCAGTGGGAGGAGAAAGAGGTAGCTTGACTGTGGGGGTTGTCGTAGGGGAGTGAAGGGTATTGGGTGTGTGTGGGCCAGGGTTGGGATGAATGTCTCCATGTATTATTAGGTTATAGTGACAGGATACATGAAGCCTTAGGAGTTTATTTATAAGTTTTATATAGTCTTTGTCTTTGGGATTATGTTTAGTAGCTTTATAGGGTTGATATTTCGTTGAGGGTGGTAGGTTGGGTGTGCAGAGGATGATAAAGTGTTTGGTGTTATGTGTAAAGTCATAGGTGACTGTTTGACCATTTGGGTAGTGAATACCATGGTTAAGTTTTTGTTCATAGGCAGTAGGGTGGTGAAATAGAAGTAGTAGGGGCAGTAAGGTAATTAGTATTATTTTACTTGTTTGCATTTTGTAAGGGGGCGGGCCAACTATGATGGTTGGTTATGGTAACAGGGTGTGGTGGAAAGGAAGAGAAGGAAATGGGTCAAGGGGAGGGGTTTGTGGTGATGTAAGGGGCACGGACTGGTAAGTAGCACAAGGGGAGTGGCTAAACTTGGTTTAAATCTAGCAGTAGTGGGAGCGGGTGGAAACTGGGAGCAGGGAGAGGAGCGTCGCAGGGCTAACACTGACTCTAAGTGCTTCCCTAGGCTTTGGTAAGTATGGTGGCATTTAAAACTGACTGTGTTTGGCCTGTTTCATTACACTGTTTCTGAAATAATTTTATGTTGCACCAAATAATAGACAGATGCTTAGTCTTAATTTTATACACTTGCAGGATATCTCATTAACTGCAGGGTATAATTTGAGAGCTATGTGTGGGAGAGCAGAGTGAAATCACAATTATTATGTTAGGTTTAGGAAATAGGGTTAGAAAATATTGTTAGACTACACTGGGGCAAACCAGTGACTTTAAACAGCATGGAGATGGCCAGATTACTATGGGAAACAGCCTACATGGTGCTTTTAGACCCAGGTCAGCAGTATACAGTACAAAGGATTTTTTTAGTACAGTGTAGGGTATTAAACTTATCTTATTGTTGGTTGGACCTCAGAAACTTGTATGAGGGTAGAGTTTCCCAGGGTAGTATCCTTTCAGGCAGGAAGATCTTTTACTTAGTTAGCTCAAGGGGGTCTGCCTAGAAACAAAATATATTAGGAGTAAAAATATTTTTACTAGGAGTAAAAAGGAGTAAAAAATATTTTTTATTAGGAGTAAAAATATATTAGGAGTAAAAATCTACAAAAACTAGGATAAAATTAAAAAGGAGTTTAAAAATGGGGTGGAAATAAAATAAAGAGCGATATGGTTAAGAAGCAATAAGAATTATTTAGAGGGACTGACAAATGTTAAAAGTATTCCAGAATAAGGGGGCTCTCACAGAACAAAAAGAGGAGCAACTACAGAATGCTAAAGAGAAAGTAAGGCATCACCTCGATAATAGGTTCATAGGTTGGTACTAGGCTATCAGCCCTAGGGCCTATACAAGCCTAGCCATAACAATTCCTTGGCTATTTCTTCCCACACTATTTACTTCCCTGGACCCCTGTCTAGCAGGGTGACTGACGTGATCCCCGGGGTGAATTTCCTTTCTCCAATCCAATCGTCAAGGTTCCTTTTGAAGAGAACCAAAGAGGCACTCTGCTTGACATGTATGGGCAATCTATTCCAGAGTCTGGGGAGTCTCTGGGTCAGGAATCTATCCCTCCAGCATGTTTTGTTTATTGTGATGACAAGGTTTAGATCCCTGGAGCATGTGGCTCTGAGGGATTGGGATTTCTTTAAGTGTAGCATGTCCAACAGCTCTGGGTTTGACATGGCCTTGTATGTTAAGCAGAGATCGCCTCTGAGTAGACGATATGTGACAGAGTATAGCTGGAGTTTTTTAAGGTGGTCAGCGTAGGGCATCTGCTTTAGGCCTGTAATTCTTTGAGGTACATACCAAATGGGGCGTTGTATTCTATAATGGGTCTAATGAGGGATGAGTACAGTGGGACAATGACCTCCTTTTTTCTGGATGAAAAGCCCTTAGTGATGAGGTGTGCCACATAGAAGGATTTCCTGACTGTTGAGGCGATGTGGTTATCGAAGGTGAGACCACTGTCCACCTGTGTCCCTAAGTCTCTTATCACACTTTCAGTGTTTAGTGAACTGCCACCTATATGGTAATTCACGGATACATGTTTTTTCCCAAAGGGGATAACTATACATTTCTTGGCATTGAGCTTGAGTCCATGGCTCTGGCACCAAGCATCCGTTTCTGTAACGCCCTTTTGTAGAATATCCACATCATTTGGGGATTCAATAATTGCTCCCAGTTTGCAGTCATCTGCAAACTTTGTTATCCAGAGTCCCTTAGTGTTGGCCTGTACTTCAGAGAAGTAGATGCCAAACAAGAGTGGTCCAAGGACTGAACCCTGAGGTACTCCACTTGTCACTTGTCTGGATTTGGAGTTGGCTACTTTTACAGTGTGGGTTCTATCAGTAAGCCAGTTAGCAACCCATTGGGTGATGTAGGGATTAATGCCCAGCTTAGTAAGTTTATCTATGATTCCAGAGTGAGGGATGGTGTCAAAGGCATTGGCAAGGTCTAGATAGGCTGTGTGGACCACCTTACCCTTGTCCATGGCTCTAGAGACTGATTCGAATAAGTCAATCAGGTTCAGGAGACTAAAGGGTAAAGATACAGCTTCATACAGGCCCATTCCAATACTAAACCATGACTGTAAAATGTTTATGTCTACAATGGCTAAAAGAATGGCAAAAGTGATACCAAAATTGATAGATATGGATTAATGTGGCTTTGTGGAGGGGAAACAAACATTTCACAACATTAACGGAACATTGATGATCCAGAAGGAAGCAGAATGTAAGAAAATACCCTTGTTGTTAGTGGGTCTTGATGCAGAGAAAGCATTTGACAGAGTAAGCTGGGACGTTATAAGCAAGGCAATGGAAGCATTTGTATTCTCTGATAAAACCATAAGGTTGATTAGGAGGATATATGAAGTATCAGAGGTGAAAATAAAACTGCATGGGTTCCTCTCTAATATTTTCCACTTGAGCAGAGGAACCAGGTAGGGGTGTCCTCTTTCCCCTTTGTTACTTACATTATATTTAGAACCACTGGCAAAGAAAATGAGTGACTCAGAAATTCAAGGATATAACTGGTATGGTAGTCAAGAAAAACTGGCTCTATTTGCAGATTATATTTTATAACTGACAAAACCAGAAAAGGACATTTAAGCATTATGGAATATTTTGAGACAGTTTCATATCTTTTCAGGATACAAAATTAATGAAGCTAAAACAAAGGCAACAGCTGTAAATTATGTACCCAGACATGAATTGGTCCAGCAATATCCATATTTATGGGGACATGATAAAATGAAGTGCTTAGACGTATGGATTAAAAAGGATTCTGGTGTGGCAGCTAAGGATATGTGGGAAGAGACTAAACAAAAGATAATACAAAAACTGAGAAACTGGAAGCTTTGTTATATGGATATGGATAGTAAGATACAAGCAGTTAAAATGTTTTTAGTCCCTTTAGTTTTATACACAGGTCAGGCATACTTTTATCAACCGGAGGAGAAGTTGTGGGTAGCAATTAATAAAGCACTGAAGGACTTTATCTGCGAAGGGAAGATGGCAAGGGTGATGTGGAGTAAGCTGATTCTTCTAATAGAACAAGGCAGATTGATTTAAAGGGATATTTCAGGGCTGCACAGTGAAGGCTCCTGTATGTAGCACAAGCAGAAACCTATAATTCAAAGTGGAAAGGGATGATGATGAAACAGGGTGGAAGCTCAAGAAACAGGGAGAGACTAGGGTTTTGGATGCAGACCTTTAAGAACAATAACAATAATCATACAGAATATTATATTCATAAAATAGCAGAAAGTATTCTAAGAACTAAACCAACATGGGAATGGAAAAAACAGATTCTGCCAACAGGGATGACTGCAATTACAGATACAGACAACAGGCAAGGGGGGCTGGAATTTATTGAAGAAAACTGGCAAAGGAAGGAAGGTATTGGGAGCAAATAACTAGAGAGGGAAAGGTAATAGAATGGGAAGATGCCAAAAATGTATTTGGACAGCAGGTTAGAGATTGTCTTCTTAGCAAGGATTGATATTGGAATATATGCAAGGATAAAGAAAGAAAGACCAGCACTGGTAGAGTTTTTAGTAGCATGTAGAACAGAAACTGCTGTCAAAAAATGAACAATTAGTACAGTATATAAAATATTGCATGATAACTATAAGAATTAATCACAGGAGGTTAGAGAGCATTAGGAAGAGAGAGACTGGATAAGTGATTCAGTAAGAAACAATGGGGGATATATGTGTGATGATGTGAGGTATTGCCAGCTATGCCAGGAGATGTAGGGCAGTGGATGTGTAACATATGCTAGCATAGGTAAATGGAGTTTTGTAAAGAATTATATGTCATTTGTACATCAAACTGATTTGTACAAGTGCTTGTGTTGAATGTGTATTTCTAAAGCTGCTTGTGTTAAAATATACAAACAGTGGGTCCTGCTGGACAGAAAAGAAATACACCTGTATGTCAGGCTGTATTGTAACTGCTGAAATTAATATATTGTAACAGAGGACCCTAGAAGAGAAGACGTTAATCTCAGTCTAGCTACCTTTGAAAAATAGTCTGAAATTAAATTACCTGGCTTAGGTCATAAAGATCGTATCTTACAGTTCTGATTGCAGCCAGAGACAAAATGACTGTGAAAACCAGGACTAGGAATCCTACTGTATTGTCCTTAGCGGTGACATAATTGCTACCCAGGAAGGGTGGAAGTTTTTGATATGATTTTATAGCTTCAAGATGCTATAACACATCTTAGCAAAACTATGTGTGTGCATGGTAACACATATACACAAGAGTCTTGCTCAGTTGCTATTTGGAAGATTCTGACTTAGTTGTTAGTAAAAGGGGTAGTGTGCAGGGGTGGCTCCTGCTATAGGACTGCAGGACTGCAGCCCTCCCACCTGTAAAATGAATAAAAGAAATAAAAAAAAATAAAATTGAAATTAAAAAATAAAACAGTTTCACGGACTCTGAGCATGCATGCATGGTTCCTGACTGCTGTGTTAGGCAGACCAGAACTCCATGCACACATGCATGCTCATTTCTGAGCTCCAGACTGCTCTCTTAGGCAGTCCAGATAGGGAAGGCAGGAAACTCCGCCCTTCCAGCTCAAAGCTCTGTGAGGTGACAACCGCACAGACCGGAAGGTCTCCGGACTGCATCACCCGCAGGCAGGAGGCTCCAGCCTCCTCACATCTCGTGGGACAGGATGCTACAGCTATCTTGCAGGAGACCCATGCACGGGCTGTTACAGACAGCTGAGCTGCAGAGTGGATCGACTGGTAGAAGACTTCAGGATTTAGTAGCTGAGCTGCAGAGTGGATCGGCTGGTAGAAGACTTCAGGATTAGCTGGGCTACAGAGTGGATCGGCCGGTAGAAGACTTCAGGATGCTCCAGCCATTACAGACAGGAGGATTTAGCTGGGCTGCAGAGTGGATCAGCTGATTGCCACCATTATGGAGGACAGGTAGTGTGTGTGTATCGACTGATTGCCACCATTATGGAGGAGTGTGTGTGTGTGTGTATCAGCTGACCGCCACCATTATGGAAGAGTGTGTGTGTATGTGTGTGTGTGTGTGTGTGTGTGTGTGTGTGTGTGTGTGTGTGTGTGCATGTGTAATGCCCCAGGTGCTACATGGTGGTGGGTAGAGAATAAGGCTTGAACCCTGTACCTTGGGCCCAGGTGGCAAGAGTCTGAATTCCCTACCCACCACCATTTGTAAAAATGTTGCAGATTTTTCCCTCATACTTGTTCTGTTCCTCATAAAATCTGTGGTTTCTGTATTTTTGTGTCCTTGCAAAACCAGTAGTGCATTGGTGCAGTGGTAGCATTGTTGCCTAACAACTACATGTTCTCTGGTTTGATTCTTGGCTGGGATGCCTTACCTTCTGTGAGGAGTCTGTAAGCCCTCCCTGTTTTTGTTCCCTCTAGTGTCCTCCCATCTTACAAAGACATGTGTCTGTCTGGAGTGTTTCTCCCTGGGCCTCTGCTAAAAATTAGCTTTTGTTCCAAGTCAGACTTTCCTGGTTAACAAATGTTAAAAATGACATGCATTTGAATATCAGACTTCATATTCTTCAGAAAGTGCACGGTAACACAAAAGCTTTTATTCTAGCAATTTTCTAAGTGTGTAAGATGAATATTTGAAATTTGTCCCTATTTTTGGGACTGTATTCCCCCATTATTGGCTTCATCCAGGTTTTGTGCTAAGGTTAAGAACTGAATTCACTGAATATGTTTGGGGGCTATATTCTCCCCAATACTGGCTTTATCCGGGTGTTTTTTGCTAAGAGGTTGAGAGTTATGATGAGAACTGAATTCACTGAATGTTTGGGGGCTGTATTCACCCATTATTGGCTTTGTTCAGGTGTTTTGTGCTAAGAGGTTGACAGCCGTGCTATGATGAGAACTGAATTCACTAAATGGTAGCCATTTAAGTTTCCGTCTTCCTCTTTCACAAAACAGCTGATTTGGCATAGTGGTATGTTGCTCTGACTGTTTTGCACAGGGTCCTGGGTTTAAGGTTTGGCACTGAAATGTATGGTGGTAGCACAGCATTTTATTCTAGCAACTTTCCAACATTATACAAGCAATGTTTAAAATGTGTCCCTGGTTTTTGGGCTTTTGCCCCCCCCCCCCCACACACACACACACACAATAAACGTTGGCTTTTTCCAGATTTCTTTGTGCTGCAAAGTTCAGAGATACAGTTGAGTGAGTAGGTTTTACAAGGAGCTAAGAGCTGCAGGGGAGCAAAAGTATACTGCTGCTTATGCTGACTCTGCTTGCATTGTTAATAGCCCAACAGGTAGTATACTTGCTTTTGATGCAGAAGGCTGTGGGTTCTACTCCCACAGTTAATAGATGCATTGCTGATACCGTACTGTTTTGCAAAAGGGGTGGATTCTGCACTCCTTTTTGGCAAAGATACCTAGTAACTATGAACCTGTTATCAGTTTGCCATCCATTCCCTATTGCAATATTGCTAGCTTATCATTTTTTTAGTGTAAGATAGGCAATTTATTCCTCAAGGACAACAGGCACTTTATTTGCAGATGAAACAATGAAATACAAAATTGTTTGCTAGCAGCAACCTCTTCATTAGTTACAGATCTCTTTAATGTGGAATTATTTGGATGACTTTTACTTCTTCAGAGATTGTGCATATGTACTGATACTGGTGGACTGTAGAAGTTTGAGTAGACTTTTATGACGGAAATGTTCTGAATTGGGCAGTTTTGTCATTACTGGTGCATGCATTTTGTTTCATTGTTTACTGGAAAAATTTCAAAACAATACATTTAAAACACCTTCTAAAACTGTGCTGTATTGTACAAGGAATATAATTTAATACAATCAGGAAGGTGTATGAAAGAGCATGTGTTTGTTTCGTGTGCAAGGGGCCTGTGATTTGAAAACAGCTCAAACCCAAAGTTAATCTGCCAATGGCAAAATGTATTTTCTTTGAATGTGGGTTTCAATGCTGTTTCAGTGATTGTGAGTTTTCAAGGGCAGAGAAGTTTTAATGCTAAGTCTGTTCTCATTGTGAGACTGCATTGCTTTGTTTAGCAGATATGATATCTATTAGTGTTTGCACTGTAAAATGCAAAATAAAACTTTCAAATGAAGTCCAGATCATCGCAGAAGTACAGCAGTATGCACATTAGTGTTTATGGTAAATGGGGTGAAATAGCCAAGTAATGGTTCATTGGAATGGCTGCGGGGGGGGGGGGTGGCTCCATTCGACCATGATTTTGTGAGGGGGGGGAGGGCAGCAAACTCAAAGACATCCCCAGCTGAATTATACCTCTCAACTGTCCAGATTTTTGCAGAATGAATAGATTTTTGCTTCTTATTTTTGGTTTTTCCTCATAAAATTTGTGGTTTTCTGTCAAATAATTTAGGAATGAAGTCACTAAATAATGACAAGACACTGAGTTTCAGACTTCATAACCTTCAGAAAAATGCATGCTAAAGCAAGACTTGTTATTCAATCAACTGTCTCAGTTTATACAAGAGCAATTTTTAGTACTGTTTATATGTTCCCCCCATATATTTGGCCTTGTCCAGATTTCCTGCATTAACAGGTTGAGAGGTACATGCAAATAAATTGCTTTGTAGAATTAGGCATATCCAAACCTCTCAACTGTCCCCGATTTTGGCTCAAAATGTTGCTTTTCCCCTAATAATCCCTCTGCAAAATGGCAATTTTGGAAGAAAACATGGAGGGTTTACAATTAATAAATAACTGTAATAATCAGTTATAGATTACTTTTATTTCAGAAATGCATGTAGATTTTTTTTATTTTGTCAGCTGCTCAAGTTAGCAGTACTAATATTAAAAAGTGTCCCTTCTTTGACAGGTTCCCAGCTGTATTGTGTGGCTATTTTATATTTTTGAATCACATTTTTGGTCCATTTTTCATAAAATTGTGTTTTTTTGGCAAATTTGTGGCAAATCATTAAAGACTGAAGTTAGAAAATAATGACAGACATTTCAGTTTCAGATTTCATACCCTTCAGAAAATTTATACTAATGCAAGACCTACTATTCTATTATCTTTCTAAGTTTATAAGAGCAATATTTAAAAAATGTCCTTATTTTTTGGGCCTTTGTCCCACTTCTATGTATGGCTTTGTCCAGATTTCTTGCTCTGAGGTTGAGAGGTATGACAAATGTGTCAGGGCCATCGCAGTCAGCCAGAGACATTTCAAATTGTGACATACTTGTTGCACCCCACTCCCCCATGTAGTGACTCTGGATGTGTCCAAGCAAGTCAAGGAGCAGTTATGCAGTGTAAATGTGCAGACTATTCCCCCATCCAAGGTAAACACAAGTACTACAATGGCTTTTCACCTGTCCTTGATTTTGCAGAATGTTCTGGTTTCTGTCATATTTTTATACTGTTGATTTATGCTTATTATTATTCAGAAAGTGCTTGTTGCTGTGTGATTAAGTAGCAGTGCTTTAATGACCATCTGGTAAGCTTGTCTGAGATTTTAAGATGCAAGTAAGTTTTAATAAGCATACTGTTAAAGAATTGCCAACATTGAAAGCCTTTCTGTTGTTGCCATACAGAGAAAACTTACATAACTAGATAACATATAAGCCTTGGGTATTGAAATGCATATGACAGTATTTGTAATAAAGGACAGGATTACATTATTTTAAGAGCTCATTACAGGCGTTACCTGCAAACTAAACAGAATGCCAATCTATCATGTGTGGTCCATATCCTGTGCAGTAATCCTTTAAGCAATGTATGTTGAGCTTGTTTCCTGTTTGCTTTTCATTTTTTGCTTTGATCATGTTTTCCCCATGAAACAAGTAGATAGTTGTTGTCAGGCAGCAAGTCTTTTTTGGATAAGAAACATTTTTACAAGTGGAGGTATCACAGAGAGCTACTTTCAGCATGTTACTTGGTACTTTAATAAAGCTGAATATAAATTATAATTAGAACTGGAGTACACATCCAGAGTCACTACATCGGGGAGTGGGGTGCAACAAGTATGTCACAATTTGAAATGTCTCTGGCTGACTGCGATGGCCCTGACACATTTGTCATACCTCTCAACCTCAGAGCAAGAAATCTGGACAAAGCCATACATAGAAGTGGTTTGAGTTGAGTGCTGCTTGTTTTTCTTATACTTGATTTTGACTAGCATTCCAGTAATGTATTTAAAAAGTAATTTATTTTTTCATGCCTCACAACCTTTTTGTTTCCATCTAGATATTAAGTAAGCTGTCATGCAGCCAATAGATTGAAATATGCTTTTTCTTCTACACTTCATTTTGTCTTGATTGGACTCTCATAATGATGGTTTGGCACCCAGGGCAGAGTATTTAATTAAAGTTACAGTTTTTGTGGTTTTGAGTGTAGCTCCTCCGCTTTCTAGTTGGCCACACCCATTCCCATTGATCCCATCCATTCAGCTGTCTCCTGCAGTCCCCCTTTGATTTGACGTCACCAGCCGTCACTGGTAGTGTGGGAACCAGAAGTCAAGTGATGAGATGTATGTGATGTCATTCTATAATCCAGCAATGAAATGATGTTAGCCGAGACAGAAGTCTCAGGACAGTCTGTTTTTGAAACCTGACAAAGATGGATCAATCACCCACATCATCTTGCCTTGCTTTAGTAAGTAACAAGGGAATAGTAATTCTTTAGATCAGACAGGAAAATATAGTGATTAATTAAGTATTGTTTTTCTGTATCTGTGTGAATCTTCCTATCTGTGTTATTTTTAATATTTCCTGTGATTGAAACCCTGGTGTTTATTGTAAATAGATATTTAGTATTTTCATTTTTTATTATTTATTATTAAATATGTCTAAACTTTTCATTGTGGCTGGTCTTTTTGAGAATATTTTAACCTTTGAGAGTACTTATATTCATTTGGTGTCACTGTGTCTGCTCCTGAAAGTCTTGTTACATTGTCCAAACACTACCATTTGTGTTAGTATTAATTTTACTCAGTATAATTGGGTACTTCTGTAAGAGCTTTACAGTAGCTGGCCTTGGAGTGTTCTTGTGGCAGTATCTACCTTATAGTCTTGGCAGAGGGGTAATAGCTGGTAAATCTGTGCCAGCCTTTCTGAGGTGTGTGTGTGTGTGTGTGTGTGTGTGTGTGTGTGTGTGTGTGTGTGTGTGTGTGTGTGTGTGTGTGCGTGTGTGTGTGTTAAAATCAAATCTCAAAGAGTGTGTGTGTCAGCTGCTTAGAGCAGTGACACAGACTACTGGTTTCACAGAGATGGTGGTGAAGGACTTGGCTTGGAACACTCGGTTGAGGACACAACTCTACAGCTGTGTCGGTGGGGATTCATATTTGGGGGCTTGGAGAGAAGACAGAGAGATAGAGAGAAACCCAGCCCCTGGACTGAGTGTGCTCCATGTGTGCTCTTAAGGGAATTTGTGCTTGGTGCAAAGAGCTGCATCTGAAAATACTGTGTGCATCTATTTTTGTTCCAAGTGAATGTCCCTCACCATTGGTAAGGATTGAGACTCCTTGATTACTGGCTCAGAAGAGGGAAGTTTTTCTGCATAGCCGCCTATTTTGAGCATTTTCTGGCTTGTTAAATTTGATTTCTGCATTAGTAACTGTATTTAGAGCACAACCTAGAGCTGTTTACTGAATTTCCTGTTTGCACTTATTTTTAAAATCGTTTTTTTCTCAAAACTTGCATTTTATCTGTCTTTGGCCTAGCACTCTTGTGTGGGGTCATTTACTGCACTGTTATAACTTGCTGATACTTGTTAACCTCTGCTATCTCTGAAAAAACAAAAAAAAAAAATCTTGCTTTTTTCCCACTTTTCTGAGATTTAAAAAAGTTCATTTACAGGCTTCCTGTTCTTGAACTGTTTGTAAGTTTCTGTGAGGCCATTTTTTGCTTGGGCTAAAGGAAAGTCTCTCTGTTGATCAGTGGCAGTGAAAAACATTGAGCAGCCTGTCTGCCCCTGTGGGAGTGGTTACTGACTTGAAACTGTACTTTTATTGGCCATTCTGGGTCAATTCCAAAACTCCTTCATCTTCCTCTCTTAAAACCCTCTTTTGCGCGGTTTTGTGCGTTTTTGAGCATAGCGCAACAACGGGCAGCGCCGCCTAATTGGGTTTAAACTATTCCTGGCTCCACAAAGTCTGCTCTTCACTTTTCCCTTAGAACTGCTCTATCTCTCAATTTAAACACCATATTCTCATTCTAAGGCCCTTCACTGGTCCAATTAAGTAATCCTACAAGTTAGCACTATTAAACCATAAGCACTACTTACTCTTATACTCTCTACGATTACCCTGTCCTCTATTGGTCCATCTTAAATTCAGTTTCCCTATTACTCTAGCATGTCCAAAGGTCAGTCAATGGTTTCCTCTCCAGTCCAGCTGGTGAATCTGGGAATTGTGAGGCAATGTTACAACTGTCTCATGTACACGGACAACCCTCTCCTCCTCCAAACAGGTTCAAATATATGTGAGAGATGCAACTATTTAGCCAAACTGGAGGCTGAGCTCTCTCATCTCAAAACTGGTGTAACCAGTCAGGAGGAGAAGGTAACCTCACACAACACAATTCCAGTATCACATAGTCCCACCACATCAGCGAACCAAACACATAAATACACAAAAACATACTCGGAGGCTCTAAATAAAAATCTACCTAAGCAACAGAGACCTCCAAAGCAGACATCCAAGCAAACGCTACCTCAAAACAAAACACACACAACACATAACCCACAAAGTCAGTGTGCCAAGCAGCCACAGCCCTTAAGGCTGAATAACACACCTGATACTCTTGTTATAGGTGACTCTATTGTCAGACACACTGGCGTCCGCTCACCAGGCTGAATAAAGAGAAGGTCACAGTGAGCTGCCTGTCGGGCGCTAGGATCCGCCACATAACGCAAGCACTCAGGTCACTCCAAAGCAAATACAAATATGACTCAGTCATTGTACATGCTGGTGTGAATGACCTGAGACGTACCTCCCTGGACTACATGAAAAGAGACATAGAGGAGCTCTCTGATCATGTAGCCTAGGCTGGTATGACCCTGACCTTGAGCAGCATCTTACCCTCACCTAGAATGATGCCACAGTACAAAGACAAAATGATCGATTTTAACAATTGGCTAAAATTTTGGTGTCATTCAAAGGGGATCCAGTGTCTGTCAGCCTGGGATGACATGCTCGACAAGCCACGTTGCTTTGCTAGGGACGGCTTGCACCTGTCACCACTGGGCTTTTGGATATTGGCAAAGGCTCTTGCCACCCCCATAGTGCCTTTTTTAGGCAAGGCTCAAAAGTCAAACCCACCCCATAGACAGCACAAGGAACAAGAAGCTAAGGGTAATGCTGCTAAACGCCAGAAGTCTTAACCTCAAGATGCACGCACTCGAAGCTCTCCTCAGTATGGAGAACATCGATATCTGAGCAGTGACAGAAACCTGGTTCAAGGCTCCAGAGAGCACCCCAGCACTACCAGGCTATACCTCATATCATGCTTTTCGGCCCCAAAACCCAGACCGAACCACAAAAGGAGGGGGAGTTTCCATATTTATCAAGGATATCCACACCTCCAGGTTAGTGGCATTGCACGAAGTATCGGAGACCATCCATGTGCAACTAACAGTGGGCAAGACTGCTTTTCAGTTTATAGCATCCTACAGACCACCCTCTCAAAGTCAGGAATCCCATTCGGCTTTCCTGAAAACATTGGAGAACATGAAGATCTCTCCGAACACCATTATATTGGGTGACTTCAACTACCCAAACATTGACTGGAAGCACTACTCAAGCCCCAGCACCTTAGCCCAAAGATTCCTGGAAATTATAAACTCAAATGCTATGGAACAACTAGTCACCACTCCCACAAGAGGGGACAACATACTAGACCTGATCATTACCAACATGGGGACTCTATGCTCCACACCAGAAGTATATCCCTCATTGGTAAGATCAGACCATAAATTAATTTCACTGGATGTCCACATCCCGACCCCACCCCAGCCCAGAAAACCACAGTGAAAAACTTCTCAAAAGCAAACTTCTCACTTCTCAAAACCGAAGTGGAATCCTTCAAGGCCCCAGGGCCAGTGGAAACTACAGCCCAAACTGCAGAATCCTATATAAATGCATTCTACGGACATCTCCAGGAATGCATGGATCATGCTATCCCAAACAAAACCAAGACCCAATCATCCAAAGGCAGGCATCCAGTCTGGTGGACCCCTGCCATAAATAAACTGTACAACAGAAGGAGGAAGCTACTACATGATAGAGCAAAATCCCTAATAGGGAAGGCATCTCTGATCAGTACTAGCAAAAAATTACAATCCCTCATAAAATCTTCCAAGGCCAGCTTCGAGAGAAAAATTGCACAGGACACCAAAGACAATCATAAGGCTTTTACAGTTATGTTGGAAACCTGGGATGCAACTCCCAGACTTGTTCTGAGTTGATTCTAAACGACAAAAAATACACTGAACCCACAGACATCACCAATATCCTGGCAGACAGGTTCAGTGCAAACTTCTCCACCCCCAAAAGAGCAAATATCTATCCCAGCAGAGGGCTGCCTCCCAAACATCTCAGATGCTCAGGTGAAGGCTGCCCTCTCCAAAGCAAAAAACACTGCTTCCATGGGACCAGATGGTGTCCCAGGTTGCGTCCTACATGAACTACAAGAGGAACTAATCCCTCAAATAAAACAGCTATACAATCTCAGCCTCACTACAGGATATGTGCCCACAGAATGGCGTACAGCAACAGTGGTCCCACTCCACAAAGGTGGAGCATCTACGGACCCTGGAAACTATCGCCCCATAAGCCTGACTAGCTTAGTCTGCAAGGCTATGGAGAGGATCATCATAGAGCTCATAAACAAAGACATTGGGGACCTATAGACACTAGATCCTACCCAGTTCAGCTTTGTCAAGGGCAGATCCTGCCTTTTGAACCTGGTTGACTTCTTTGAAACAGTCACCAAAGCCATAGATGAAGGGAAGGTAGTCCACACAGCCTATCTGGACCTTGCAAAGGCATTTGACACAATACCCCACTCGGGCATCATAGATAAGCTATCCAGCTTAAATATAAACCCCTATGTCACAAGATGGGTCGCAAACTGGCTCAAAGACAGAACCCACAGAGTGAGAGTTGCTGGAGCCATGTCAGACTCAAAACCGGTCACAAGTGGCGTCCCACAGGGTTCTGTCCTGGGACCACTCTTGTTCGGTATATACTTTTCCAAGGTACAGGCAAACGTGGGAGGACTATGGCTCACCAAGTTCGCAGACGACTGCAAACTGGGTGTCATAATCAACTCTCCAGCTGACACAAACATCCTTCAAAAAGGTCTCACAGAGACAGATAACTGGTGCCAGCGCCATGGTTTAAAGCTAAATGCCAAAAATGTATAGTCATACCCTTTGGCAAAAACAATGTGCCCACAAATTACCACATAGGCGGAAACCCATTAAGTACAGAGAAAGTTATTAGGGACCTGGGGACCCAAGTTGATAGCAATCTCTCCTTTGAAAACCAAATTGCCAAAGTGGTTAGAAAGACCTTCTACATAGCCCACCTCATCACGAAGGGTTTCACATCTAGATCAAGAGAGGTAATCGTGCCTTTATTCATCCCTCATCAGGCCCATCATAGAATACAATGCCCCTTTTGGGATGTACCTTACCCGACACCTGCAGCAATTAGAAAGACCCCAAAAGTATCTCACCAAGAGGATCAAGGGTCTCAAACTGATGCCATATACTGCTCGGTTAAAAACTCCAGCTCTACTCAGTTGCATACACGCCTACTTGAGGCGATCTATGCCTGACATACAAAGCTATGTCAAATCCAGAATTAATGGACATGCTCCACCTCAGTAAATCTAAATCCCTTAGAGCCACACGCTCGAGGGACTTGAACCTCAGCACAGAAATAAATAGAACTTGCTGGAGGGACAGGTTCATAACCCAGAGGCTCCCTATGCTCTGGAATAGAATTCCAGTTCATGTGAGGCAGAGCACCTCACTGAATCTCTTCAAGAAGAATCTCGATAAGTGGATGGGGGATCGTAGGTTTGTCCCAGGGATTACTCCCGTGTCACTATTAGACAGAAGCACAGTAAACTAAACCTTAAAAATGGGCACAGTATACTCAAATCAAGGGGTGGCGTAAGCCATACAGAATCGGGCTAGGCTTATAATTGCCCCAGGGCAGATAGCCTTGTATGAACCTATGAACCTATATAAGTCTCTCAAATGTGTGACAAAATCTAGAAGATTTAGGATTTTTGATTGGGAATGTTTACACAGGTATTTTTATACCCCAAATAGACTCCAGGAAAATTTTCCTGAGGTAGACAGCAAATGTTGGAGGTGTAATGAGGAAGAAAGAGATAATTGGGGAACATATTTTCTGGGACTATAACAAGTTGGCAGACTTTAAAGAGTCCCTGCAGGCTACTCTATCAGAGAAACTGGGTGAGCAAATTGGTGTATCTAGGAAAATGATTTTTCTGAGCCACGATGCAGAATTGGAACTGTCTTGACATATTAAGGCCTTGCTGAGTCTAATTATGGTGACTACCAAAAAAGCGATTACTAGAAAATGGAAATCAAAGTCTAAACCAACTGTATTAGAAGTACTGATTATATTAACTGAGATAAAACAACTGAAACTGGGATCTTTAGAAAAAGGTAGGAGCAAATTACATAGGAAAAAATGGAAATTGTGGGAACAATATATACAGGGGAGGAATGAGGTTTAAAAGAAGGCAGGATTTGACTGAGCTATGTAATGTTTGACTGATAATGATTGGGTAGGTTATAAGTGATGTATAATGTTTGCAACTAAAATTATGTCAATATGGTTTGTGATGCGTAACTCTTGCAATTAAGATTATGCCAATATGGTTTCTTTTCATTCATATAAATGTATGATTGCCTATGTCATAAGTGATAATTTAATAAAGATGTTTCTTGTTTAAAAAAAGGGAAATTGGCTAGGCTTAAAATGGCCATCAATGGCAGCTAGCCTAGTACTTAACTATGGGGTCTACTTTATATCGACAAAAGATAAAAATTTCAAATGCTCACATGAGCGTAAATTCAGCAACTCGAAATCGCTACCCCCCGCTAAATATGTATTCCAACTCTGAGATCACACTACAGTGAGGAAAGGGCAAATATTCCAATCTTCCCTGTACTGCAATCCAAAAAAAAAATAAATATTGACTTGTTGAATTTCCACTCATGTGAGCATTCGACATTTTGATCTTTCGTCGATATAAAGTGGATCCAACTATGAACCTATAAGCACAAGACGGGAAACACTTCCAAGGTTATATAACAAAAGTTGTTATGAAGGCTAAACAGGTTCTACAGTTAAATCACTGATAAAGACAAGGAAATGTTTGATGTAATCCAATCTGCAGCATGAAACAAACTTGAGTATAATTCAAGGGCAATACAACATGTACCACAAGGTGTAGCATGGCATCTGTTCTGAGGTGCATTATATTAAAGACAAGCAGCAGTTATTTATAAGTTACAGATTTCTACAATCTACACTATGCTGCTACAACAAAATGCACAATCTTCACTTTTCTTGTCACATGCAAAACTAGAACTAATCAACCCATAGTGAATAACCCAAGAAAGCTGCACTTATTTTTGTTTACTTGATAAGAAATAGGGAAGAGACTGCTAGGAAGTCTTATTATAAAAACGTTTTATTTAAGCCAAAGGCATTTACACATTGCTTTCTTTTTCAAGAATTCATATTTTTTTCTTAAAGACCAGGAGACCAATGTACTTCCTGTTAAAATAAGGGAAGCTAGTCCTTCTTACAGGTTCCAGAACCAAGAATTTTAGTTGCCTTCCAAACTGCCCTAAGTAATTCAGTACCCACAAGGTATCACTAAAGACTTATTATAAAAGTACTAGAGATCTCAGTGGACACTCCAGCATTTGGTAACTTTCTCCATGGATCTGCCAGAAACATCTGGTGCCTCAACAATCAGATATGATTACTGTTTTGTTATTAATTTTGTGTTAGTGATTGTAAGAGCCATCCCTCCGACACTGCAACAGAAGTTAAGATTGTACATTACAAAATCAGAGCACAAATCAGGGATGAGAGAAATAAATAATTATGGCAAGAATGCTGGGATTTCCTCAGGTTAGGTGCATTATTGGTAATGTAACTGGGTGACAGCATCATACAAAGTAAAACTTAAAACTGTAAGCTTGTTCTGCAAACATCAAGCAAGAAAATAAAACTACTAGCAGAGGCTGAGTTAATCATAGACTACCTCTCAACTCCAGCAGGACCAATTTTATCTCCCAGAGTTCCTTGTGGTTCTGTTAAAGGCACATCTTCTTCATCTGAGGAGCCAGCAGTCGAAGACTCTTCATCACTGTCTGCCAGTATAAACTCACGGGGTTTTGTTCTGAAAAATCAAATTCTTTATATTAGTGTATTTGACTAATCTTTAATTTGTTTACCAGGGTAAAGCATTGATTCTTATGGACCAATTGTAGGTTCAGCCTGGGGCAAATGCAACACATATAAACAGTGAAATAATATAAACAAGTGTGAACAAATTGTATGACAGTACAAAATGTGACAATGTAAAACAACTGTGGTATAAAGAACAAAAAAACATATGTACAGACTGAACAAAATATACTTGGAGAGAGAGACAGAGAGAAGGAATGAAAGATTGTTAAAATATAACATACTATGTAATACAGGCTCAGAGTTCATAAATGATTAACATCAATTAAGGATGTTCATTTGGGATTAAATTGTGGATAAGCTACTTTGCTCTCTAATTTGTCCATCTGTAATTCACGCTCACAGTTTCTCTGAATCTTAGAATGGTTTGTAGTGTTATATTTTTTCCACATCTTTTTTTCAGCCCATAATATGCCAGGCATCAGCCACCTGGAATCCAGATGGCCTACTCATTCCTCATGAGTGAAATCCAGCAACACAGGGCTATTATGCAAGCAGCTGTTTATATTATGTTTAATTCTAACTTCACTGCTTCATGGCACGCTAATGCTCACATATGCTACAATGCCACCTCAATGAATGATGTACACTTCTGTGCATGAGTAGAACTGCAGCCACTGTGCTGATGCACAGTTTGGTGGGCATGCACATCATGATACCTGTGCTACATTCTATGAACTGCAGCCACTGTGTTGATGCACAGTTTGGTGGGCATGTACATCATGATACCTGTGCTACATTCTATGAACTGCAGCCACTGTGCTGATGCACAGTTTGGTGGGCATGCACATCATGATACCTGTGCTACATTGTATGAACTGCAGCCACTGTGCTGATGCACAGTTTGGTGGGCATGCACATCATGATACCTGTGCTACATTCTATGAACTGCAGCCACTGTGCTGATGCACAGTTTGGTGGGCATGTACATCATGATACCTGTGCTACATTCTATGAACTGCAGCCACTGTGCTGATGCACAGTTTGGTGGCCATGCACATCATGATACCTGTGCTACATTGTATGAACTGCAGCCACTGTGCTGATGCACAGTTTGGTGGGTATGCACATCATGATACCTGCGCTACATTCTATGAACTGCAGCCACTGTGCTTATGCACAGGGTTGGTGGGCATGCACATCATGATACCTGTGCTACATTCTATGAACTGCAGCCACTGTGCTGATGCACAGTTTGGTGGGCATGCACATCATGATACCTGTGCTACATTCTATGAACTGCAGCCACTGTGCTGATGCACAGTTTGGTGGGCATGTACATCATGATACCTGTGCTACATTCTATGAACTGCAGCCACTGTGCTGATGCACAGTTTGGTGGGCATGCACATCATGATACCTGTGCTACATTGTATGAACTGCAGCCACTGTGCTGATGCACAGTTTGGTGGGTATGCACATCATGATACCTGCGCTACATTCTATGAACTGCAGCCACTGTGCTTATGCACCGGGTTGGTGGGCATGCACATCATGATACCTGTGCTACATTCTATGAACTGCAGCCACTGTGCTGATGCACAGTTTGGTGGGTATGCACATCATGATACCTGCGCTACATTCTATGAACTGCAGCCACTGTGCTGATGCACAGTTTGGTGGGTATGCATATCATGATACCTGTGCTACATTCTATGAACTGCAGCCACTGTGCTGATGCACAGTTTGGTGGGTATGCACATCATGATACCTGTGCTACATTCCATGAACTGCAGCCACTGTGCTGATGCACAGTTTGGTGGGCATGCACTTCATGATACCTGTGCTACATTCTACAACACCCAGTAATGCAGCACATGAAACTATCCCCCTTCTTCTAAAATAGATGAGCTAGAATTTAGCCCCCTCCCCAGCTGGCTCTTCCAGCACCTGATAAATTAAGCACGACACATCTGAGTCACAGCCACTGTTTTATCCCAGTCTGCCACAGAGCCACCATATTTAGATTTATCAGCAGTGTTCCATATACTTGCCTCATAATAATTTGTTGCTTGCATTCTGTTATTATTACTTAAAGGATCACTATGGGCAAAAGTGGTTGTGCGTCTGTGAGTGCACACACACACACACACACACACACACACACACACACACACACACACACACACATATACACACACATATATATATATAGGTCTACCCGACATCATCGAAATCCCACATCATCGAATCCCAGATCATCGAGGCGAGAATATTGAAATCCCGGTTCATCAGATCAGAGGAACAACAAAGATTTTCTCAGGGTAAGTAACCTGTTGTGCAAGACAGTGAACTTTGCCCTTTTCTCAACTATCTCTGAGTTTGTATATTTAGTTGGGGTAGTGTGGGGGGGTGAGGATGTAGCCCTCCACCTGGGTAGGTTAGAGATGGTGTGGTTTATGTTTTGTTTCTTTTTGGGTAAGTGGTTACTTTTCCTGGGAAGATCTTCATTGTTCTGCTGGTTCAGTGAACTGCGATTTCGATATTCTTGTCACAATGATCTGGGATTCAATGATGTGGGGTTTCGACGATTTGAAGTAGATCCATATATACATATACACACACATACATATATATATATATATATATATATGTATATATATATATATATATATATATATATATATATATATATATATATATATATATATATATATATATATATATATATATATATATATATATATATATATATATATATATATATATATATATATATATACACACACACACATACATACATATATATATATATATACACACACACACATACATCTATATATATACATATACATATGGATATGACTCTACTTCAGTTGCTCGAGTTACTATAACATCGAAACTGAAATTATCAAAATGATAACTACGAATGTTCACAAGACCGACTGTGCGCAAGAATGAAACCCATAAGACTGATTCATTTTACAATCTTATGGGTTTCATGCTTGCACACCATCGGTCATGTGTATGTTCATTGTTGTCGTTTCAATAATTTCGGTTCTAATGTTATGGTAACTTGGGAAACTGAAGTAGACCCATTTATATATATATATATATATATATATATATATATATATATATATATATATGAGATTTATCACTGCACACATTTAATCCCAAACTGAGACGCTATTGTTTTTCGATGGTATAGTTGGTCAAATTATATAATGGTCAAAGTTCATTAGATCAGCTCTAACAGAATTCCTGGGCTTTTTCCTTTCTTCATGTCTGTGTGGCCCTGTAGTTTCATTTAATTGTCAAGGGTGTAGGAGCAGAGTCCCCATATGGGTGGGTGGGGAGGGTAAAACCCTCCATGTAAAAGTTCTTTGTTTTTCTTTTGGTATTCAAAAATGAAGCATATTGATTTATGTTTGTGATTACTTTTTCTAATGATTTTAGTGGCAGTTAATAACAATTGTCAATGAGTTTTTTTCAGTAGTTTTTGTGTTTCAATCAAACTCATCATAGATTATTCATTATAAACTTGTTTAGACACACACACACACACACACACACACACACACACACACACACACACACACACACACAGACAGTGGATATAAAAAATGTACACACCCCTGTTAAAAATACCAGGTTTTTGTGATATAAAAAAATGAGACCACAATAAATCATTTGAAAACTTTTTCCACCTGTAATGTGATCTATAACCTGTACAATTCAATTGAAAAACAAACAAATCTGTTAGGGGAAAAAATATAAAAAATAAAAAAAGTACAATAGGCTGGTTGCATATGGGTGCACACCCATAAACTAATACTTTGTTGAAGCACCTTTTGATTTAAATGGAGACATCTACCCTATTGCTGAATTAGAGAATTGTAAGAATAACTTAAAATATTAAAACATAATAAACTAAAAAGAAGAGCATTGGATGAGGTTTTGAAAAAAAATAAATCAATGTTATTAAATGGTGTTACAGTGCTGGAAAAAGAAGATATTTTGATACTTGTTGACTCAACAGTAAAACAGGCTATCAGAAAATTCTCTGACTTAAATCCATTTAGAATAATGCTTTCTTCCTTACCTGGCCTGAAAATTAACTGATGTTCTGAACTTATTGTAAAAAATAATCAATAATATTGGTTATAAACATTTGGTACTGCATGCATGTTGGTACTGATGACTTCAGGTCAACACCATTAAATGAAATATACAGTCCTGTGGGCTCTGGAAACTCTGGAAAATGTAATATATGAATAACATTTGATGAAATAATATCTACTCAAAGATGGACAGATTACTGTTATACTAAGGCGCACTAATTTAATACTTAGCTTAGACAACTGGACTTAGTTTATGATATTTCTATTCTGAAATTCTGGGAAAACTTTATTTATGATATGAAAATGTCTAGTTATTATAAACTTCACTTAAGCATTATGGCTGAGTGTTTTTATTGGTGAGAATAATACAGCTAGTTTTGTATGGTATCAAAAAGCACGGCGCAAAGAAGAGAAGGTTTTGATAATACTATGAGATGCTACTTGTGCAATGCTCACAGTCTGGGCAATAAACATGACAAATTAAATCTATTATTACGTAAGGAAAGTTTTAGCAATGTAACCATTACAGAGGTATGGTCTTCATTAGATATTTGATGAGGAAGTCCCGATTTTGGAGAAGAAAGCGCTCAATCGTTTTTTATGTGGTGTTAATAAATAGTAATTTTAGTGTTTTAGTATCGTTTTATAAAGTTGAATCGATCCTGCTGTTTTTCTTCAGTGCTCTTGGACAGTTTTACTTCATTAAATATTTATTATAGTAGAGATAAATCCAGAGATGAAGGCATTTTGATCTGGGTTCATAGTTCCATTCCATCAACAGTAATATTCTCCGATGATATTAGAGAAATAGTTGCTATAGATATGTTTTCAAATTCTTATACAATTAGATTTGTGGTATGTTAATGAAGCACTAGTATGGATAAGAATGTTCATAAAGAGTTTTGGGATATTTTAAATAAGTATCTAGATCATAAGAATGCTCTTAAAGGAAAATTTTAATTACCTTTATATAAACTGGGATACATTTGGCACATCTAATCCATATGCCAGGCATTTTTTTGGATATATTAAGTTTCTACCAATTAACACAAATAGTGAGTGAGAAAACAAGAGACAAAAATATTTTTGATTTAATGGCCTCTAATATTCCTGAAGAATATGAAGTGATCTAGAAAAGGACATCTATTGGGCAAATCTGATCATAAGTCCATGATATTTTCTCTGTGTAATCAAATCTATCTTTATAGCACCGTCAAAACATTTAGGGTTAGACTTTTTGGATTTTGAAAACATTAAAAATTAAATTCGCAAGGTTAACTCGAGGATTTTAGGTACAAATAAAGATGATGATGGATATCATGTTTTGCAACAATTTTTAAAGTATGAGATGATTGCTACATTTGAAAATTGTCAGTAAACTTATAATCAAAAATTAGCTAAATGGAGGACTAGAAAAATAATAAAATGATATAAAAAGAAAAAGGTGCATTCATTTATATCAAATATTTCCTGTCTCTCACAATAAATCAAAACTAAATAAGGTTTCATCTTCTAAAAATTCAAAAGGCTGAGTATGAAATGAAGTTATCTACCAGGACAAACAATATGGCCTATTATAGCTCCAGTAATTCATTCAGAATGAGTAGAAGCCATACTTCATTAATAAAATTCAATACTGAAGTTATTACTGATATAAGTAGGATTGTTTACATTTTTAATAATCATGTTTGCAGTATTGATGACAACCTGGATAATATTAGAGATCTGATAAAAAATGAATTTATGAGGCAACTGCCCAAAAACAACTAAGACAATGATTCATACATCCTTTAGAAAGATCATAAACAATATATCAATATGTCAAAACAATATGCTAGCTATTATGATTAAAATGGATAGCATTTTATTACCTCTACCATTAAATATTTTAAACACATAACTGTAGTACCAAATTTATGGAAAATATTAAATATTATACCAATATTACAGAAAGTTAAAGCCTCAGATATAAGTAATTATAGGTCAGTGAGCCTTACTTCCATCATTTGAAAATGTTTTATGAGATGTGTTATTGATTTGGTAAATGTCCTGAAATTGCTGATGTATATCAGCATGGGTTCTTAAAGGGTGAATCCACATTAACCAATTTGATAGACTTTTATGAACAAGTCATAATAGCTACTAATGCTGGTTTTCCCATGCTATTATTTTTTTAGATTTAGCAAAAGCATTTGGTTTTCTAAATCATTTCTCCATTTGCAACATATTGTGTGATATGGACTATAATCAAATTGATAATTAATTGGCTCACAGATATAAATCAATGTGTGGCATTAAATGGGTATACTTCTGACTTTAGGAAAATACACAGAGCTGTACCTCAGGGCTCGGGGCTCAGTTCTATATTGTTTAATTTGTTTTTCTCTACTATACCAATAAATCATTTTGGTTGAATAAATACATAGATAACTGTAAAACAAGTTTTGTAATATTGAGTAACAAAGATTATGAAGAAATCATTCTATATTTATGTAAGATTAGTACATGTGCATCTGATGTTAGGTGATGTATTTTGGTAAAGCTACAATAAAGCAGATTATAGCTGTACAAGACTGGAAATTGGAAGAGGTTTCTCATTATAAGGATCTTATCATAATAATATCTAATGATATCACCAAAATATAAAGTCTTAATTTTAAAGAACTAAATTAAGGCAAAATGTTATTTCACAATAATTGTATATTATATGGAATAATTTACCTATGTCTGTATGCTTCTCAACTAATACTGATATTTTTAAGACATATTTATACTTGTGGATTGTATTGGAGACTTTCAATCCTTCATTTTTGGAGTTTGCTTCCTCAAAGGCTTTATAGCTAGAACACAGTTTTAGAATTTATGCACTTATGAATTCATGAAAAGATCTCAAAATTGAGTTTTATGTTAAAATAGTGTAATACAAGCATATGCTACATACAGTGAGTGATGAAAAAGGACCCATAGTTAACACTGATGTATGTCCCTAAAGTCAAAGTAAATTATAAGAAAACAAATAGAATGCATAAAAAGTCAGTCACATCACAGTGGCAATATAACAGAAAAGAGTATGTAACATAAAACACTTTCATCGTTAAAGTAGAGACATTAAATAAGCGAAATTACATTGCTGTTTGTGTAAGAAATAGGTATGAGTTCCATCTATAACTTTTAACAGAGAGATAAATGACTATTGAGAATTTCAGTCCCATTATGTCAGTTTCACAAGCACATGCCCAAATGTAATGGCCACAGATCAATAACTAAAATATCACCCTAGTAAGTCATCTATTGTAATCTGGAGTCCATTAAATTTGTGGCAATAAAGTTCAGACACATTCACATTTAAAGCCAGAGTATGAGACTAGGGTTAGAGTTAATGCAAGTTTTATCCAAGTCAGTAGAAATTATGATCAGTGTCCTAAGATTAAGATATCTCTTGATAGAGATCATGATGTTAAGGCCAGGGAGGCTGGAAAGCATTCAAGTAAATTTGCCACTGGAGTTCATGGTTCTCAATTTTTGCATTTGTATTTTAGTTCAGTGCTTTCTTACTGAAGGACTCCATGATGCAGAAGTCAAATTTCAGAAAGTCTGTGTAAATCTCACTGTATTTGACAAGGGGTTGTTTCTGTCTTTGTTTTTAATTACATAGCATCCTCCATTTTAGAGAATGGGTGGTATTATCAATATAAAAGTGGAATAATATAACAGGAGACTTGAGTTGGGTCCAGTGTTGAAGTAAGCGCAGACAGTCTATTATTTTAAAAAGTCAGCACCAAGTTAAGTGGTAACAGATGTGAGTACACTGAATGACCTTATTAATGGGTATACCATCACCTTTGGTCTTAAGTGGTCACCATGACCTGATGCTCCCTGATATTGCCAAGCTACAGTGTACTGGCAATAATAACCATCCTTAAGCCTTTGGCTGGCTCTTCCCTTATAAAGGTCCAACAAGCACCACCTAAGAAGCTGCAAGCATTGCTCAGACAAATTTGTGAAACCATCTACATAAACTTAAGAACAATTTGAAATCATTCCAGATGAAAGAAAAATATACACACTGTCAGCCCTAAGAATTTTTTACTTAAAAACATTTAACAGATCTGTCAGGAGACAGCAAAGAGTTGCATATATTCTTTATTATCTAAGCTTTGTGACTCACACTGGGAGGTCCAAAAACATTAAGGTGACCAAAATGATTGACAGAGTCCTATAAAATAAAGACATTAAAAAATAACTTCCCATTTGCCATGCTGTGAGCAGCCCAAGTATGTCTTAGGAACATCAAGCCAAAAGTAAACAAGCTATTGTTTTAGAATGTGGGCCTGGAGCTGATACTCCATCAGCTCCATCTTAAAGACTTACAGGTGCAGTTATTGAAAGATGTTACAATGAAAGGCTGACCTGAGTAAACAAAAAGAGAGAGAAATTTGTTTTTGTTTTTCTAAAAAAAGATAAGTTCTGTCCTGGGCTTATTGTTCAAAGATTACAAAATAATATCAACCAACCAAAGGAGAGCACAAATGCATGAATGAGTGCATTAATTGCATCTATGAATAGTAAAGTGCAGATAAACAGTGAGGGATATAATTTATTGAGGAAGAATATTAGCTCAGTGGTAGAGAGTTCTGCCATCTACACTATTCAGTAAGATTACAATTCAAAGGGAGAGATGTTGGCGCCTAGTACCAGAACATTTATGAAAAATAGTGACTATTGATTTGTGCCATTTCAAAGAAGCTATGTTTCTTATATACGCAGATTATTATTACAAGTTCCCTGAAAAAATCAGACTGACAAGAACATCTGTGATTAGTGCATTAAAGTCTATATTGTTAAGATGGGGGGATCTGATGTTAAGTCAGACAATGATATGCAGTACAAAAATCATGAATTCAGAAGATTTTTGTATGAATGAAAATTCAGACATATAATGTCCAGGCTACACAATGCTCAGTCAAATATGTAAATGGAAAGATCAATCAAAACAGAAAAATCTTATGAGAAGGGGCAGCAGTAAACACTATCAGACCTTCAACTCACGCGCCGCGGTGGTGCAGCGGTTAGTGTTGCCACCTCACAGCAAGAGGTTCTCCGGTTCGATCCTCAGCTGGGGTGCCTTCTGTGCGGAGTCTGCATGTCCTCCCTGTGGCCATGTGGGTTTCCCTGGGTGCTCCGGTTTCCTCCCACATCACAAAGACATACTGTAGGTGGATTGGACACTCTAAATTGGCCCTAGGTGTGAGTGTCTGCATGTGTGTGCCTTCTGTGGAAGGTTGGGCGCCGGGCTGGCGCCGGGCTGGCAACTCGACACTGTAAAACTCCACTGCCAATCATGAGCAGACAGGTGATCTGCTGTGGTGACCCCTAACCGTGAAAAGCCAAAAGAAGAAGAAGAAGACCTTCAACTCACACTGGAATACAAGAACTTGAAGCAATTCAAAAAAATTCAGTGGCATATGAACTATTTGGGCCTTCACTTCATAAAGTATAGATACGTACAAGTTCAGTTATGTTTTATGTCCCTAAAAGATCTAGTTTTTAGGACTCTGTTATGGTGGCAGCTATAACTATAACTTCTTTCAAAAAAAAAAGTGCAGTCAATGAGTTTCTCCTGAGGCATCTTTAATGACTTAGTCTCTCACTAGCTCAACTATTGGCAGTCAAAAGACTGAAAAGCAAACTGTCTATTTAAACAAGATTACTATTGCCTGAAAACAAATACAAACTAAAAAATTGTGGAGACATTAGCAGAGATAAACACTGTTGCAACAGAACCTCCAAGTGACTATTACACTTGCATGTTGAAGACTGACAAAAAAAGTGAGAATGTTCAAATCCAGAAGCTGAATGTTGGCAGAGCATCTGACCCAAGGTCCTGTGTTGCTCCTAGAGTAGACATTTGTATAAGAGGAACATACTGAAGTCCAGGGAACAAGACTCACAACCAGTAATGTCAAAGGAAAACAGAAACAAGAAATCTGTACAGAGAGAAGCTCCTCAAACTTTATCTCCAAGTGTATTAGGAACTGTTACTAAGGCTGTTCTTAAGGATGTGAGCACTGTGACATGCAGGGATAAAGCCCTGACTATGACCTGAAAGATACAGGTTTAATTAGTGACCTGACTGCTGGAGGAGTCCATGTGGGGTTGGGGGTGGGAGATGAGGTTTACCCCTCTCATCATTCTCTGTCAGGGAGGTTGGGGCACTCCCAGTATGTACTTCTAGTGTAGACTAGAGTTATGAATACAAGTTGACAGTGGGATATAAAGAATAGAAAAGTGTATCACTGCGGAGATTATGATAGGTTTAACTGCAATACACACTTCCATCTGAGACCATCACTCAGCACTTAAGGGCTCGGGGGTCAAAGGTCACTTGACATTAGTCACACTCCTCTACAAAACAACACATATGCAGTGGATATAAAAAATGTACACACCCCTGTTAAAATGCCAGGTTTTTGTGATATGAAAAAATGAGACCTCAATAAATCATTTGAAAACTTTTCCCACCTCTAATGTGACCTATAACCTGTACAATTTTAAAAACAAACAAATCTGTTAGGGGAAAAATATAAAAAATAAAAAACATACAATAAGCTGGTTGCATATGTGTACACACCCTTAAACTAATACTTTGTTGAAGCATCTTTTGATTTAATTACATAATTCATTCTTCTAGGGTAGGAGTCTATCAGCATGTCACATCTTAATGTGGCAATATTTGCCCACTCTTCCTTGGAAAAGTATCCGAAATCTGTCAGACTGCAAGGCAGCTCTTGTGCACAGCCCTCTTCAGGTCACCCCACAGATTTCCTATTAGATTTAGGTCTGGCCTCTGGCTGGGCCATTCCAAAACTTTAATTTTCTTCTGATGAAGCCATTCTTTTGTTGATTTGGATGTATGCTTGGGGTCATTGTTGTGTTGAAAGGTAAAATTCCTATTCATTTTCTATATGTCTCTTGGCAGCCTCCCTGACCAGTTTTCATCTTGTCTTTTCATCAATTTTGGAGGGACCTCCAGTTCTTTGCAACTTCATTGTTGTCCCATATTTTCTCCACTTTTGGATGACTGTCTTCACTGTGTTCCATGGTATATCCAATGCTGTGGAAATTTATTTGTACCCTTCTCCTGACTGATACTTTCAACAATGAGATCCCTTTGATGCTTTGTAAGCTCTCTGCAAAGCACTGCTTTTGCTGTAGCAGGCAACTGAGTAAATGTCAGGAAAATCCTACTAGGACAGCTGAACTTTATTTGGAGTTAATCAGAGACTCTTTAATTGATGGCAGATGTGTATTTTTATACCGGATCGATCGAGGCCCGGGTTAACAACGACTGCCACCAGTACTGTTAGCCTACAGAGTGCTGGCAGAAATTGGGCTACTGTTGGTCGAAGGAGGAGAAGAGGCAAAAGACATGACCGAAGGCAGGAAGAGAGGAGAAAGGCTAGGACTGTGGTAGTGAGGGTCGGAACTTTGGATGTTGGCAGTATGACAGGTATAGGGAGAGAGCTAGCTGATATGATGGACAGAAGGAAGGTTGGTATATTGTGTGTGCAAGAGACCAGATGGAAGGGGAGTAAGGCTAGGTGTATCGGAGGTGGGTTCAAAGTGTTTTATCATGGTGTGGATGGGAGGAGAAATGGCGTAGGAGTTATTCTGAAGGAACAGTATGCTAAGAGTGTTTTGGAGGTGAAAAGAGTGTCAGATAGAGTGATGTTTATGAAGCTGGAAATTGATGGTGTAATGATGAATGTTGTTAGTGCATATGCTCCACAAGTTGGGTGTGCGATGGATGAGAAAGAAAAATTTTGGAGTGAATTGGATGAAGTGGTGATGACTGTACCCAAGGGTGAGAGAGTGGTGATTGGAGCAGATTCCAATGGGCATGTTGGTGAAGGGAACAGAGGGGATGAGGAAGTGATGGGTAGGTATGGTGTTAAACAAAGGAATGCAGAAGGTCAGATGGTAGTGGATTTTGCGAAAAGGATGGACATGGCTGTGGTGAATACATATTTTAACAAGAGGGAGGAGCATAGGGTGACATACAAGAGTGGAGGAAGATGCACACAGGTGGATTATATCCTATGTAGGAGGGTCAGTCTGAAGGAGATTGGAGACTGTAAAGTGGTGACCGGGGAAAGTGTAGTTAGGCAGCATAGGATGGTGGTTTGTAGGATGATGTTGGTGATCAAGAAGAAGAGGAGGAGTGTGAGGGCAGCACCAAGGATCAAATGGTGGAAATTGAAAAAGGGTAATTGTGAGGTGGAGTTCAGGGATGAGTTAAGGCAGGCACTGGGTGGCAGTGAAGAGTTACCAAATAGCTGGGTAACTACAGCAAAGCTAGTAAGGGAGACGGCTAGAAAGGTGCTTGGTATCACATCTGGACAGAGGAAGGACGACAAGGAGACATGGTGGTGGAATGAGGAAGTACAGGACAGTATACAGAGAAAGAGGTTGGCAAAGAAGAAGTGGGATTGTCAGAGAGATGAAGAAAGTAGACAGGAGTATAAGGAGATGAGGTGCATGACAAAGAGAGAGGTGGCGAAGGCTAAGGATAAGGCATATGAAGAGTTGTATGAAAGGTTGGACACTAAGGAGGGAGAAAAGGACCTGTACCGATTGGCTAGACAGAGGGACCGAGCTAGGAAAGATGTGCAGCAGGTAAAGGTGATAAAGGATAATGAGGGAAACATACTCACAAGTGAGGAGAGTGTGTTGAGGAGATGGAAAGAGTACTTTGAGGGGTTGATGAATGAAGAGAATGAGAGGGAGAGAAGGTTGGATGATGTGGGGATAGTGAATCATGAAGTGCAATGGATTAGCAAGGAGGAAATAAGGATATCTATGAAGAGGATGAAGACTGGAAAGGCTGTTGGCCCAGATGACATACCTGTGGAAGCATGGAGGTGTTTAGGTGAAATGGCAGTGGAGTTTTTAACCAGATTGTTTAATGAAATCTTGAAAAGTGAGAGGATGCCTGAGGAATGGAGAAAAAGTGTTTTGGTACCGATTTTTAAGAATAAGGGTGATGTGCAGAGCTGTAGTAACTACAGAGGGATTAAATTGATCAGTCACAGCATGAAGTTATGGGAAAGAGTAGTGGAAGCTAGGTTAAGAAGAGAAGTGATGATTAGTGAACAGCAGTATGGTTTCATGCTGGGAAAGAGCACTATAGATGCGATGTTTGCTCTGAGAGTGTTGATGGAGAAGTACAGAGAATATCAGAAGGCGTTGCATTGTGTTTTTGTAGACTTAGAGAAAGCATATGACAAGGTGCCTAGAGAGGAGTTGTGATATTGTATGAGGAAGTCAGGAGTGTCAGAAAAGTATGTAAGAGTGGTACAGGATATGTACAAGGGTAGTATGACAGCGGTGAGGTCTGCGGTGGGAGTGATGGATGCGTTTAAGGTGGAGGTGGGGTTACATCAAGGATCAGCTCTGAGCCCTTTCTTATTTGCAATGGTGATGGACAGGTTGAAGACGAGATCAGACAGGAGTCCCCGTGGACTATGATGTTTGCAGATGACATTGTGATCTGTAGTGAGAGTAGGGAACAAGTGGAGGAGACCCTGGAGAGATGGAGATATGCTCTAGAGAGAAGAGGAATGAAGGTCAGCAGGACTAAGACAGAATATATGTGTGTGAATGAGAGGGAGGATAGAGGAATGGTGAGGATGCAAGGAGTAGAGGTGGCAAAGGTGGATGATTTTAAATACTTGGGGTCAATAGTTCAGAGTAATGGTGAGTGTGGAAGAGAGGTGAAGAAGAGAGTACAGGCAGGATGGAGTGGGTGGAGAAGAGTGTCAGGAGTGATTTATGACAGGCAGTACCTGTAAGAGTGAAAGGGAAAGTCTACAAGAGGGTAGTGAGACCAGCTATGTTATATGGGTTGGAGACAGTGGCATTGACAAAAAGGCAGGAGTTTGAGCTGGATGTGGCAGAATTAAAGATGTTAAGATTTGCACTGGGTGTGACGAGGGTGGACAGGATTAGGAATAAGTATATTAGAGGGTCAGCCCAGGTTGGAAGGTTTGGAGACAAAGCCAGAGAGGCACGATTACGTTGGTTTGGACATGTGTTGAGGAGGGATGCTAAGTATATTGGGAAAAAGATGCTAAGGATGAAGCTACCAGGTAACAGGAAAAGAGGAAGGCCTAAGATAAGGTTTATGGATGTGGTGAGAGAGGACATGCAGGTGGTTGGAGTGACAGAGCAAGATGCAGAGGACAGGAAGAAATGGAAACGTGATCTGCTGTGGCGACCCCTAACAGGAACAGCCGAAAAAAGATGATGATTATATTAAATATGTGGTGGTCTGAAGTAGGATGCATGCAATGTCTTCTGGTAAGATCTGGGAGTGAGTTTTGGAATGAGTGACAAAGACACACTTCACAAAGTCAAGTTTCCTACTCTTACAGTACAATATATTTTATATAGTGCAAAAAACACCCCCTGGCATATATTCTACATGTGTATTTTTAATGCTTTTTTTCATTTTGAATTACTGTTCTCCATTAATTTCAAAGGTATGCAGTAATTATGTTATTTGATAATAAGTGACATATGTGTGTCAAACAAAAACAACTAAATGAAAAAAACATGACAAAAAAACTATTGGTTTTAGTGCTTCCATCATTTAATCCACAATATTTATTTCTGAAACAATTGCATAACACCAATGAGCAGTTTAAATACATTTAAAGGAATCATTAACCATGGGTATTACACGTGCATATAAAATGTGAGTGTAATACCCATGGTTAAAACTGCCATATTTTATTTATGCATCAATGAATTAAATAATGTAAACAACATTTAAAAATAATTTCGGAATTAAAGATAAAATAATTATTGCTTCTCTTTTTTTAGCTTGCAATTAATTTGTAAATGTCCATTTAACTTGAAATTTTCCAGCATCTAACTGAATCTGCAACGAAAGTTCTCTTCACTCTAAATTAGTATTAACATAAGTCCCTCCACTGTAATCAACATTCAGCTGTTCAATGGCACAAAATAAAAATTGCCAAATTCAGTGCAATTTGTTGAATGTTTTGCTAGTGCATTGTCTAGATTTTTTTCTTAAGTGCTAATACATGCTTGTAAATTCAGCAAGGCTCCTTGCCATTTTCCAACATAATAAGCTGGACAGACAGAACAGTTTGCTAAATATTC
>NC_056746.1:96799370-96809370 GCF_019279795.1 Protopterus annectens
TGATACACAGATACTTAATGAAATAGTGGAAGACATTAATTTTGATGTGCCAATAACACCTGCTAACACATTCAACAATTCAAGCAATTGACTGAACAGTGTAAGTTATGATTCCTTGGCTTTGTAACATAAGGATCATTCAATGCATAATGAACATGTTGTCGAATATGATGAAGTAGCTTTGAATAAACCTGATTCAGATAACTCATATAGTCAGCCAACAGACAAAATACCGAGCAAGGAAAATTCAAAGAAGAAAAAAAATAAAATAAAACATAGAACGCTGGGAAAAAATAAAATAAAACATAGAACGCTGGGTGGAGCTAGTAACCAGTTTGACAATGTAGATGAAAGTCTGTGAACAAGAGATACTACAAATGGAAGAAAATATAATCTTATAGGGTGATGATACCTGGTCAGAGGATAAACCTTTAATTTGTAGAGATTCTATAATAAAAGAATCAATCTAAAGACTGAAAGACTGGAATTAAATTAATAATACAGTTTATGTACTCCAAGGTATGAGTTTAATACAAATACAAACATTACTGGAGACAATATCAAAAGGGAAAATATGATAGAAGCATTTGGTTATAGATGCTGGAACTAATGACATTTATAATATACTTATTAATCATATGAAACAGACCACACTAAAATGACTGAATATTTAGATAAGCTCAGAATCAATGTAGTTTTAGAGAAATCATACAATCAATAACATGGAACAATTCTGGCTTTTCTATAGTACATCTCTTTAACACCTGGGTATATCAGCTTGGCACAGTTTGTAATATCACTGTACTAAAATATTAAGAGGAATTTATTATAACAGAATATTTAGCATTTATTATTTATACCTAAGCTACTATGGAGTTGGTTATTTAAGTGAAAACAATTGGCGGCTATCTCATGTCTTTTTGAGGAACACAACAAAGCCAACTGATAGAAACAACCAAACTAATTACCTTTTAAATGGTTATTTATGTAATGCCTAGAGGCTCAGAAATAAAATATGATGAATTCATCCTGTTATTATCTTATATATTCCTTAAAATTGTTGCAATTACTGAGGTCTGGATGTCATTAGACATACTTTCTTCCAAGTACAAATTTAAATGTCTTAGGTCTACATTAAAACATGGAAAGATAATATTATTAAGTCATGAGACCATCCCCACAGTACTTGTAACAGCAGATAATGAATCTGATATTACAAGATTCATAGTTTGTTGTCACAGACCAGGGATGAATTCCAATAAACATAAATCATTTCTAGGTTACTTGTTTTTTAAACACTTTTATTAACTTTACTTATTACACAGTAGCATGAGTATATGTACAGTTATAAAAAGCAAACAAACTATTACATAGATATTTCTTTTTCATGTAGTATAGATAGGTTATTTCTTGACAATAATTATTTATTTAACATTACTTTGATTGCTGAAGTCTTGCCTTCTCTGAAAATGTTACTCCTCCTCCTGAACATTATTCTGCATGTATCTTTCTGACGGATCCTATTGCTTTCTGTGTAGTTTGCTCCTTGCCTTTTCTACAGATACTATCTCTAATTTTTTATCTCCTTTACAACTTTCAGTAATTTTGTTATAGTTGGTTTTCATTCTCTAGTAATTGCTTGTTTTGGTAGCAAACACTATTATACTTAGTACGGCCTAACTATGTTTGGGCATTTCAGTTTCTATATCCCAATTCAAAATAACCATTTCTTTAGTTAAAACGAGTTGCTTCCCCAGCACTTCTGACAAAATACCCAATAATGTATTTTATTAAAATTCATCAACTTGTTGTGTCCCCCCAAAAAAACATCTCCCCAAGCCTCCTCTGTTTCCCATCACACCTCTAATAATTGATATCTACCGTGGAAAATTCTCTGAAGTCTACTTGGGGTATAAAACGCCTGTGCAAACACGTCTGTGTAAAAATCCTGTACTGTCTCGCTTTTGTTACATACTTGGGAAGCGCACAAATATCCTTCTGTTTGCTCCTTTGGATATTGCATTTCTAGTCTCATTTTTGTCTTTTCTAACCTCTTCTGGTTGATTCTTGTAACTTAAAAGCATCTCCAAAAATAACCAAACCAGGAAATAGTAACTTGAAAGTCACCAAAACCAATAAAAACACCAAAGCACTCTGGATGACAGTAACCACAGCTTCACGAGTTGTATAGGCAGCAATATTTAATAAATTAAAACAAGATTAAATATTGCTGCCTCTACAACTCGTGAAGCTGTGGTTACTGTCATGCAGAGTGCGTTGGTGTTTTTATTGGTTAAAAGCATCTCCTTGACTTAAACTCTCAAGTAGGCTATTATTTTTACCTTCATCCTCCAGTTTTTTTCTAATATCAGAGCTTCAACATTTACCCCTAATTCACTCCCCTCTGTTTTACTTAAAGAAATATTTTCATAATTTTTCTTGCCTCTCAACATTTTTATAACAATCCAGCCAGAAATGTCCTCTCTCACTGCATCCTCTGCATTTCATTAAACATACCCTTTTCCATGTCCCAATCCCTCACTTTAAAACCTCTTTGCTTAGGACATTCACTAATTAAATGTTCCCCAAAATCACACTGAAAACATGTTTTTTGTTACCCAATATATTATTACAAAATGCACAATGATCCCATCCTTCAAACCCAAATTTACCATAACTTCATAGCTCCCATTCCATAACTTTAGGTCATCATAATACTTTTTTATTTCAGAAACAGTCTTGTATTGTTGCTCAAAATCATTCTTATTTCATTTCCATCTACATTGCTGATCAAAACTGTAGCCTTCATTTTCTTATAAACAGTCTTTCATTGCCCCAACACATATTCATTCCGTGGAATATAAAAAAGATTTTTTTTTTCTTCAAACATTGTCTCAGATGTTTCTGTTTTATAAAAAATCTCAAATGTCACTTCACAAAAAGATTTAGTTGCACTGTGAATGAAAGCTCTTATTCCTTCTGGCTTAATTCCTAAGGAACTAATTACATTGTCCCAAGCGACATCTCTGTCATTAGTCTTTTCCTTTTCTGGTTCAATTCTTACTATTATTTTAACACTTTTAACATTCAACTCACTCTGTTTCTTACGTACCTATTGTGCCATTATTGCAGCATAAGTCAAAGCAGTTCGCTTTTCTACCATGGATTCTATTATAATACCGTTTTAATTAGTCTCAATTTCTCCTTCTTATTTACCTCTGCATTCATTCTGTCCAGATTTACATCACCCAACATTTCAACTTCCTCATTTAAATTCTCTGGCGCCATATCCAACCGAAAAACAGCCACCTCATCAGATGATTCTGGCTCATTGATCATTTTAATCAAAATGTTATCCCAAAACCACCTTGTTGAACCTCTATAATTACAATGTGTGGTAATCCACTATCCTCATAAATTTGTATCCAAAATGTTATAAATCTTCTCCCACTCATATTCTGGTACCAAACCTTCATCAGTGTCATCACCAACACACTCACCTATGCGCACACTCCGCTTCATTCTACTCCATCTCCTCTATAATATCCTTTTGAAGTCATGGGCCGCTGACAAGTCATGGAAAAGAGTAGGGGAAGTTCTCCGATGCCCTTGCCAAATTTCCCATAGTAATATCAATACCAACTCGTGTCTCCTCTGAAAAGAGTTCACTAGCCTGGTAGTACTAACCCAGTCAACAAAGGATAAATAAAAGTAAATTACTAATGAATACAATATTAGAAATTTCAAAAATAAGAGCGGGTGAAGGGAAATAAGTTTAGATGCAAGAGTGAATATTTTGATGTATATGTCTTATGCAGATGATATTGTGATTGTTACAAATGGGAAAGGATGAATAAACAAAAGAATAATCGAAATAGAGTGGTGGATGAGTAAAGTGCATCTAAGAATGAATATGGAAAAATGTAAAGCATGTGGAAAAGAGGTGGACATTGCAGGTCTTCATTTTTCTTTGACAGAAAAAGTTGTTATGAATTAAGTTTGGAGGATACAGGTTAGTTAAAGAACAGTGGGAAGATATTTATTCTTAAGTAATAAAAACAGTTAATATGTGATAAAATGCTGAGTTCTCTTATTTTAAGAAGGTTTATTTTATCTGTTTGTATATACTGGGAAAAACTGGCTCAGTTGTTAGGGTTATTTTTGCTACCAACAGAGAAGGAGAAAGAATTGTTACAGATTATATTCAGTTTTATATGAGGTTCAAGACTGAATCCTATTAACAGGGTGGTGGTGATGGTGTGTTGTAGGGTAAAAGATGTCAAAGTCAAAGTAAACTTTATTGTCAATTTGATTCACACAAGTGGGAACCAAGTGAAATTACATTTCGTTGGGATCAATGTGCATACAATACATTGACTACATTTAACATGACAATAATACACAAAATTCTACAGACACAGATGACAAACACAACAATAATAAGTACTTGCATTATTACACTGATTTAACAGATTGTCCCTCATTTCTAAGGGATTAGCTTATTTTCACTGGAAAAAAATGCAGATTGATTTAAGGCCCACATTTATATTGCACAGTAAGACAGCTCAGTTTGATTACTGCTGACTTTGCTGTCTGGGTGCGGGTAAGACCTTGTTACATATTGCACTATACAGACTTTTCAGTATACTTGGATTACTGCTTTAATGTCCAGCATGAAGGGTACTGTTCCTAGAGTTCAGTAGCTTGATGGCTAGTGGAAAGAAGCTGTTTCTGAATCTCGTGGTTTTGTAGTGTATGCATTGAAGGCCCTTCCTGATGTTAAATGTAAGAACAGCCTTTAAGCAGGATGAGTGCTATCCTTGGCTATTTTCCTTGCCCTGCTGAGACATATGGACATGTGCAGGTCTTGTATGGACAGGAGGGAGTTCCTGATAATCCTCTCAGCTGCTTTCACTATCCTCATGAGGGACTGGTGCTCAGAAACAGAGCAACTTCCATACCATACTGTAAAGCTGTTTGTCAGTATACTTTCAATGGTTTCCCTGTAGAAGGTTGTGAGAGCTGTTGATGGTAGGTTTACTCTCCTCAACTTTCGCAAGAAGTGAAGCCATTGGTACACCTTCTTAATTATGGCATTTGTGTTGGCTGACCATGTCAAGTCTTCTGCTATGTGCACCCCCAGAAGTGTTCTGCTTTTTACTCTCTCAATTGTTTCTTCATTGATTACGAGTCGAGAGTGCTCTCTGTTGCTCTTTCTGCAGTCCACAATTGTTTCTTTGGTCTTGTTGACATTTAGTGCAAGATTATTGCTATAACCCCAACTTATGAACTAATTCACCTCCTCTCTATAGGCTGCCTCATGATAATTCCTAATGAGGCCCACAACTGTCGTAGAATTGCCAATTTGATGATATGGTTTGAGCTGTGCTAGGCAGTATGGTCATGGGTTAGTATGGTGAAAAGCAAGGGGCTTAGGACACATCCCTGTAGGACTCCAATGTTCAGGGTGATGCTGCCTGATGTATTCTTGCCTATGCACACTTTCTGGGGTCTATCTATAACAAAGTCCAGAATCCAGTTGCATAGTGGAGTGCTGATGCCCAGATGAACCAACTTTCTGATCAGATTTTGCGGGATGACTGCATTAAAAGCTGAACTGAAGTCGATGAAAAGTAGCCTCACATAGCTATATTTGTTCTCCAGGTGATCCAGCGATAAGTGCCAAAGAAATAGCATCTCCTGTGGATTGATTGGGTCTGTATGCAAACTGGAGTGGATCGAAGTGTGCAGGTAGTTTGGATGTTATGACATTCTTGACCAGTTTCTCAAAGCATTTCATCACAGTGGAGGTGAGAGCTACGGGACAATAGTCATTTAGGCTAGCAGGTGGTGACTTCTTTGGCAGTGGTATAATGTTTGTGTACTTGAAACATTTGGGCACAATGGCTTGACTCAGTGAGTTGTTGAAGATGTCTGTGACTATATCTGTTAGTTGGTCCATACAGTCTCTGAGCACTCTTCCAAGAATGTTATCAGGTCCAGCTGTTTTCTTGGGATCAGCTCTTCATAGGGTCCTTCTGACATCAGCAGAGTTGAGGCTGGGCTCTTCCTCACTCTGGTTGTTGCTGATTTTCTCTCCTGCTGTCATGTTAACTTCCTCAAACCTACCGAAGTAGATGTCGAGCTTGTTTAGGAATTCCGTATCATCATCGCACTACGAAGACAGGGACCTGTAGTCTGTTACAGACTGGATGCCCTGCCACAGGGGCCTGGAGTTATTTTGTTTGGAGAAGTGGCTCATAATCTTTTGACCATATTTGTGTTTGGCCCCCTCACCCCTTTGTTTAATTGAGATCTGGCCAATCTGAGGGGGTCTTTATCGCCAGACTCGAATGCCACATTTCTTGCTTTCAGGAGCTGGTTCACTTCCTTCACTTGCTAGCCAGGGTTTCTGGTTGGCACTTGTGATGATGCTTTTGGTGACTGTCACATCATCAACACATTTTGAGATGTATCCCATCACTGATTCAGTGTACTCTTCCAGCTTGATGTGTTGGTTTACTGTGGCCGCCTCCTTGAAGATGTTCCAGTCCGTACTGTCACAACAGTCTTGTAGTGGTGAGATCACTCCCTCCAGCCACACTCTCACTTGCTTCACTGATGTTTTCCCCCTGGGCAGCAGTGGTCTGTACAGTGGTAGCAGCATAATGGCAAGGTGATTTGAGCTACCCAAGTGGGGGTGAGGTACTGCCTTAAATGCTAGCTTAATATTTGTATAGACCTTATCCAGTGTATTTTTCCCTCTGGTTGCAAAATCTACATACTGGAAGTATTGAGGTACGACTGTTTTCAGGTTTGCCTGATTGAAGTCACTTGCTATTATATGTACTCTGTCAGGATTCTGATTTTGCAAATCATTTATAGACTGATATGGTTTAGCTAGTGCTTCGTTTGTGTTTGCACTGGGGTATGTATACTGCTGTGATGCTGACACTGTTAAATTCCCTTGGTAGGTAGAAGGGTCTGCATTTCAGTGACATAAACTCTAGGTCCACAGAGCAGTGTGTTTTTACCACCTCACAGTTTCAGACACTACCCCCCCCCTCCCTTTGCTTTCCCACAGACAGACTGTATTCTATCTGCACAAAATAATGATAGTCCCTCCACATGAACTGCACTGTCATTTATACTTGAGCTGGGATTGAAACATTCTATAGTCTGTTTTAGCTTCATTACATATTTATCTGATTTTATTAAAAGTTAAGAGCAAAATAATGTTGGATAATCGTTGTGGTATATATATATATATATATATATATATATATATATATATATATATATATATATATATATATATATATATATATATATATATATATATATATATATATAGATATATATTTAGACAAATTTGGGAATGTAAAGGAAAGAAAAAATGGGAAGGATTTTAGGAAACTAGATACCATGATGTTATTAAATTAAATTGAAAAGAAAACTAAAAATAGAAAAGACTTTTATGGAAATATAATGGAAAATTATTATTATTATTATGTGAAGCCTTGGGAAATAACAGAAAAGAAGTTAAGAGGGTGATAAAAGAAATGCTAGAAAGATAAAAAGATGTTTTTAAAATTAAACATTTTTTGCAGCGATTAATGTTAGAAAAGCTTCCAGTGAAAACAAATATGATGTATAAGCAGTGAAAAGATGGGTTATGCAATAAGGGTAATATCGAAGAAACAATGGACTAGTTTGAAATACAGTTGTGGGATAAAAGAAGCATGGAATTTATGCAAAGTGAAGTTATATGATGATATATGTAAAAATATAAGTAAGAAAAAACTGTATACGGGTATTATGAAAAGGATGAGAAAAGGAAGGTAAATTTAATGCATAAAATCATCAAATTCTTTCAGCTGTTCCCGTTAGGGGTCGCCATAGCGGATCACCTGTTTCCATTTCTTCCTGTCCTCTGCATCTTGCTCTGTCACACCAACTGCCTGCATGTCCTCTCTCACCACATCCATAAACCTTATCTTAGGCCTTCCTCTTTTCCTGTTACCTGGTAGTTTCATCCTTAGCATCTTTTTCCCAATATACTCAGCATCCCTCCTCAGCACATGTCCAAACCAACGTAATCTTGCCTCTCTGGCTTTGTCTCCAAACCTTCCAACCTGGGCTGACCCTCTAATATACTTATTCCTAATCCTGTCCACCCTTGTCACACCCAGTGCAACTCTTAACATCTTTAACTCTGCCACGTCCAGCTCTAACTCCTGCCTTTTTGTCAATGCCACCATCTCCAACCCATATAACATAGCTGGTCTCACTACCCTCTTGTAGTTCTTCCCTTTCACTCGTACTGGTACTCGTCTGTCACAAATCACTCCTGACACTCTTCTCCACCCACTCCACCCTGCCTGTACTCTCTTCTTCACCTCTTTTCCACACTCACCATTACTCTGAACTATTGATCCCAAGTATTAAAACTCATCCACCTTCACCACCTCTACTCCTTGCATCCTCACCATTCCTCTATCCCCCCTCTCATTCACACACATATATTCTGTCTTAGTCCTGCTGACCTTCATTCCTCTTCTCTCTACAGCATATCTCCATCTCTCCAAAGTCTCCTCCACCTGTTCCCTACTCTCACTACAGATCACAATGTCATCTGCAAACATCATAGTCCACGGGGACTCCTGTCTGATCTCGTCTGTCAACCTGTCCATCACCAGTGCAAAGAAGAAAGGGCTCAGAGCTGATCCTTGATGTAATCCCACCTCCACTTTAAATGTATCTGTCACTCCCACCTCAGACCTCACCGCTGTCAAACTACCCTCGTACATATCCTGTACCACTCTTACATACTTCTCTGACACTCCCGACTTCCTCATACAATACTACAACTCCACTCTAGGCACCCTGTCGTATGCTTTCTCTAAGTCTACAATACAACTCCTTCTGTCCTTCTCTGTACGTCTCCATCAACACTCTCAGAGCAAACATTGCATCTGTAGTGCTCTTTCCTGGCATGAAACCATACTGCTGATCACTAATCATCACTTCCCTTCTTAACCAAGCTTCCACTACTCTTTCCCACAATTGCATGCTGTGACTGATCAATTTAATCCCTCTGTAGTTACTACAGCTCTGCACATCACCCTTATTCTTAAAAATCGGTACCAAAACACTTTTTCTCCATTCCTCAGGTATCCTCTCACTTTCCAAAATTTCATTAAACAATCTGGTTAAAAACTCCACTGCCATTTCACCTAAACACCTCCATGCTTCCACAGGTATGTCATCTGGACCAACAGCCTTTCCATTCTTCATCCTCTTCATAGCTATCCTTACTTCCTCCTTGCTAATCCATTGCACTTCATGATTCACAATCCCCACATCATCCAACCTTCTCTCCCTCTCATTCTCTTCATTCATCAGCCCCTCAAAGTACTCTTTCCATCTGCTCTGCACACTCTCCTCACTTGTGAGTACATTTCCCTCATTATCCTTTATCACCCTTACCTGCTGCACATCTTTCCTAGCTCAGTCCCTCTGTCTAGCCAATTGGTACAGGTCCTTTTCTCCCTTGTTAGTGTCCAACCTTTCATACAACTCTTCATATGCCTGATCCTTAGCCTTCGCCACCTCTCTCTTTGCCATGCACCTCATATCCTTATACTCCTGTCTACTTTCTTCATCTCTCTGACAATCCCACTTCTTCTTTGACAACCTCTTTCTCTGTATACTCTCATGTACTTCCTCATTCCACCACCATCATATTCTGCCTAACTACACTTTCCCCGATCACCACTTTACACTCTCCCATCTCCTTCAAACTGGCCCTCCTACATAAGATATAATCCACGTATGTGCATCTTCCTCCACTCTTGTATGTCACCCTATGCTCCTCCCTCTTGTTAAAATACGTATTCACCACAGACATGTCCATACTTTTTGCAAAATCCACTACCATCTGACCTTCTGCATTCCTTTGTTTAACACCATATCTACCCATCACTTCCTCATCCACTCT
>NC_056746.1:96814370-96869370 GCF_019279795.1 Protopterus annectens
TCAGTTCTTAGCACATCAGATTAATCTACTGGTCAGATTTAAGGGAATTGGAACAAATTTGTACCAAAAGGACTGAATAAAAAGCACACAGGATTTTGAGTGGATTACTCTGTTTAATGCATACAGCTTAATCACCACATAAAGCACGTCAGTAACACTTCCTTACAAAAATAAATTCCATTTTCAGTATTTATAAGAGTTTAGAATGATCTATACACATTTCCCAGGAGAAAATGCAACATGAAACAATTGCATTTTATTAATCTAAGGAATTCTCTTCCTTGTTTATTTTATAAGCCAAAGAAAGCACCAGTAGCCTGGTTATCTAAATAGCTATAGACATAGATGATTGTCTCAGCACTTACTCTGTATTTCTTTCAAAACGTGCACATTACATACTAGCACAACCTTAGGAAATGGAAGAATGTTTCAGAGGGCTGGCAATAATTTAAAGCAGCTGAAAGAACCAGTTCAGTTGTTCATCATCATGGTTATCTTACACAACACAAGACGTTATCACCTGATGACCATTCATTGTCTTATATGAGATGCTTGTCTCACTTTACTTCCCACCACACTGACACTTCGCATCATAAACTTACCACAGCAGAATGAAATGACACAGCAGCAACTAAAACCACTGGACAAGAACAGAATGACTATGCAGTCTGGATTACATTCTGACATGCATTAATATCTCCTTGGCACTGTTAAGGCTTACTGATAGAAGCACGCATGTATTTATCAATGTAGCCATGTACCTGTCCATCTGGCTATCTGGCTAGCAGTCATTTGATAGCCTGGTGGGAGGACTGATCTATCGGTGTTCTGTTAGCTAAAAACAGGCCAGAGGCAGTAGAGAACATCATAATACTCTATGTTTGTTATAATCATACCTCTCAACTGTATGGATTTTCGCAGACTGTCCAGATTTTTGCCTCATATTTTTAGCCTATTACTCATAAAATTGTGTTTTTCTGGCAAGTCATTGGCAAGTCATTGAGGAATGAAGTTCAGAAATTAAAGACAGACATTTGAAATTCATACCTCATACCCTTCAGAAAATTCATTCTAATTCAAAACTTGTTATTCTATCAACTTTCTAAGTTTGTAAGTGCAATATTTAAATATTTTCCCTATTTCTGGGCCTTAGTCCCCCCATTATTTATGGCTTTGTCCAGATTTCTTGCTCTAAGAAGTTGAGAGGTATGGATACAGAATACAAAATTACAGTTAGCACTTCTACAGAGGCTATATAAACATACATACTAGATACATGGAAACCATGCTGACAACAAGCAAGCAATGTTTAGGTTAAGAACTGCATTAACAATAGGAGAAAGTAAACAAAACTAGCACTGTGATGTCTTCCACTGTGGTCACTTATGAAGAAAAACAGAAGACTTTGCATTCCAGTCCTGACCGATTCAATAATTCATATGCATTAAAAAGTTAAATAAAAACGCTACCCTTCTAGTGCAAACTGTACAGTAATACAGACAAATAAATAATACCTCACCTTTTCCTGAAGTACCATCCTAGATGGCAGAAATGAGTGCATAGGCTAAGGTAGCGTAGCATTTCCTAATAGTATTCAGCAGTAAGGAAACCTGTACAGGGGACTAATCATTAACAAATAAGTGCATAATGACATGCAAATGATGGCACAATTCTAATGAGTGCATAATGACATGCAAATGAGGGCACGCATCTAATGAGTGCATAATTATATGCATATAAAGGCACAGGTTTAATGAGGGCATAATGAGATGCAAATGAATACCCCCGAAAGAAGGCTATGATGCTTAGACACAAGAAGTAGTAAGTATGCAGCAAGCTGCACGTCACTATTTATGGACACAAGAAGTAGTAAGCATGCAGTAAGCTGCACATCACTATTTATGGACACAAGAAGTAGTAAGCATGCAGCAAGCTGCACATCACTATTTATGGACACAAGAAGTAGTAAGCATGCAGCAAGCTGCACGTCACTATTTATGGACAAAAGAAGCAGTAAGCATGCAGCAAGCTGCACGTCACTATTTATGGACACAAGAAGTAGCAAGCATGCAGCAAGCTGCACGTCACTATTTATGGACACAAGAAGTAGTAAGCATGCAGCAAGCTGCACATCACTATTTATGGACACAAGAAGTAGTAAGCATGCAGCAAGCTTCATGTCACTATTTATGGACACAAGAAGTAGTAAGCATGCAGCAAGCTGCACATCACTATTTATGGACACAAGAAGTAGTAAGCATGCAGCAAGCTGCACATCACTATTTATGGACACAAGAAGTAGTAAGTACGCAGCAAGCTGCATGTCACTATTTATGGATACAAGAAGTAGTAAGCATGCAGCAAGTTGCACATCACTATTTATGGACACAAGAAGTAGTAAGCATGCAGCAAGCTGCACGTCACTATTTATGGACACAAGAAGTAGTAAGCATGCAGCAAGCTGCACATCACTATTTATGGACACAAGAAGTAGTAAGTACGCAGCAAGCTGCATGTCACTATTTATGGACACAAGAAGTAGTAAGCATGCAGCAAGCTGCATGTCACTATTTATGGACACAAGAAGTAGTAAGCATGCAGCAAGCTGCACATCACTATTTATGGACACAAGAAGTAGTAAGCATGCAGCAAGCTGCACGTCACTATTTTTGGACACAAGAAGTAGTAAGCACGCAACAAGTTGCACATCAGTATTCATGAACACAAGTAGTAAGCACACAGCAAGCTTGACGTCACTACAACAGCAAAAATTACATGAGAATTAGTAGGGTAGAAACAAGCAACAGTACTAGGAGCAGCAGCAGCAATCATGTAGCATCAGAGTTTATGTCTATAAATGCTGTTACCTCTCAGCAGTGCAATCTTAGAAACATAGGATCACAGGAAATGCAAAGCAATTGAGTCACAAGACCATTTACGCATCACCAGTACCCACCTTCATACTGCACTACCCACTTTAAAAAACAAAGCACATCAGTCCCAGTGTAAATTTATGGGTACCATTAAAGTGATATGGCAGCATGAATGGCAGAAGTACCCACAGTGTATCACTGATGCTTGCTAAGCAGCCAGTAGTTCACAGGCCATTTCTGAGTGGTAAAGTTATTATATAGATACTGGTAGGCATGTATCACTGATTACCATGATCAGGAGGACAGCATGGACTTCCTATATACCAAGGTATATATGTAGCACTTACTATACTAGCTACAGGGGCCTTACAGGGACAGAGAATGTATTGGATATAAGTGTCAACCTACAGAATACTCAGTACATTCCTTGATACGTTACTTCCACATGTGGATGACCACTTCCGCTTACACAACACACTAGAGGAGAGAGCCACTGCCACGTATGACTTCTGTAACATAACCCACATCCTTCCAAAGTAATGGATACTATAGATTCTGCACATATGGCAATAAAGGCCCCATCTGTACAATCTATAGTGGGGCACCTAGTCTCTGTGGAATGCATTATGTAAATTTGAAGGGCTACCATTTCAACTTCTGCCCAGTATTGTGCAAAACACTGGAGTTGATTAAAAGTTATCTGCACAATATCCTGGCAGTGCACGATTCCCACATCTGGCATACAAATCATATATATCACCACTTCCTGCATAATGAAATTCCACAGTGCCACCTGGTTCATAAGTGCAGGGACTGTGCTAATCAGGCATATCCAGAGCTTAAAATAGCCACCGCACACAATGACTTCCGGTAATAATGACAGCACAGCAGTATGGAAACAGACGTGGAGAAAGGTTTCTTGTGTGAGGTGTACCCTGTATTAAATGAAGTGCCCTCTGGTGAGAGGAGGAAGGTGTTTTCACTACATGACCATGATATGGGGGCCACTTTACTGGTATGAACTGCCAACTGTAACCGCAAACACTTTATTTTGCTAATTAATTTGATTGTTAGTTTTGATATACCCTACAAGACATAAAGGCATACTGTTACTGTTTTTTTTAACTGGCCACACCCAATATGTCTTTTTGAGCATTTCATCTGTGTCAGCTGAACAGGAATGTATTTTATTTTTAACCCATAAATTTGCATGACCAATTTTTTTTTTAATTTGTACATTTGCATAATTTTTTTTTACTGAAGTCTAAAACAGTATATACAGAGCTATTACACTTTGAACTGTTAATTGCTGTAATTTTTGACCTTTTAAATTCTAACAAAACTGCAGTTTTGTCTTTTTTATGTGTAACTGAAATTGATTTGTCTGTAAACAATGAAATAACCTTAAACAATTACTGATTAATGCTCTGATTTTTACAGATAGCTATAGAATGCATTTTTTACTTAACACTGAAGTATGTTTTTCAGTTATATTGCAATTTACTGTATTAGAATTTGCACTCTGATTTTTTTTTAAATTTTTTTAGTGCAAACGTTGCACTTGATTTTGAAAATAAGAAACTAGATGAAGTAACGTGACCTTGAGACACTGCCTGCATGTTATGTACATTGAATGTGTTGACATTTGTATGTTTAATACTGCAACATACTTCTGTATTTTGAATTGTATGTGCTGAAACATTTGCAAAAGGATTTATTAAGTCTAAACCCATAATGATAGAAGCTGACTCATAAACTGGCTTAACCCTTTTGTGTTTAGAAATATTTAACATTTTTGAACTAATAACCTTTAACTTTAAGAGAACATGTTTAAACTTAAACCAAAGCTTTACTGACATTTTAACTGTAGCAGAATTACTGGACATGTTTACATGCAAATGACTAACTGATTCATTTAAAAGATTTCAAACTGTTAACTAAAAGGTGCATATAAAGTCTTATACAACTTTATGCTGTTAGAAGAATGTGAGCCACCATAGCTCTCTTGATATATCACATGGCATCATGCCAGGACCCTATGGCCACAGCAAAGCACCCACAGGAATGGAAACCAAGTACCACAGCACTCATGTCCAGCAAGGGTAGCAGTAGGCTATGCCGGGCTGATAGTCTTGCACATGTGATGATCAAGTCCGAGCACTGCCCACATGTCGGGGACCAGCTGTGACATGTAAAAGCATCAGGGCACTGCCACATGTCAGGGACCAGCTGTGACATGTAAAAGCACAAGGGCATTGCCCACATGATGGGGACCAGCTGTGACATCTAAAAGCACCAGAGCACTGCCCACATGTCAGCAACCAACTGTGACATGGAAAAGCACCAGGAATCCCTGCTAGACAGCTGTGCAGTGGACATACCTACAGCGGATGCAATTCACTCCACTTTTATTGCCATCATGGGGGGGCAGTGCTGGTGCTCACAGTACAGACGGCCTCCCCCCATGGGAATCATGAATGCTCATGCTGTACAGCCTGCAGCTCGTGTGTGGGTGAGGGGTGAGATGAGGCCCATACCTCTCAACTATACAGATTTTCACAGAATGTCCAGGTTTGCCTCATTTTTGGTCTGTTCCTCATAAAGTTTTTGGTTTTCTGACTTTTTGTGGTAAATCAGTGAGGAATGAATTCACTAAATAATGACAGACATTTGAGTTTAAGACTTCATATCCTTCCAAAAATTCATGATAACACAAGACCTTTTATTCTAGACTCTTTCTAAGTTTATAAGAGCAATATTTAAAAATTGTACCTATTTTTACTGCTTTGCCTTCCATTATTTTTGGCTTTGTCCAGACAGCCATGGATAAGACAGACAGACAGTGAGTGTATCAACTTACTGTGACTCAAGATGTGTGTTTGTGTGTGTGTGTGTGTGTGTGTGTGTGTGTGTGTGTGTGTGTGAGTGTGTGTGAGTGTGTGTGTGTGTGTGTGTGTGTGTGTGTGTGTGTGTGTGTGTGCGTGTGTGCGTGTGTGCGTGTGTGTGTGTGTGTGTGTGTGTGTGTGTGTGTGTGTGTGCGCGTGTAAAGTCTGTGTTCAATGAACCGTGGGTTGACCTGGTCAATTCCCAATCCCATGAAACTCGGGAGCAGGCTTTAACATGGGTTCTCCAGGGGCAACTCTAAAAATTGCACAGCAGCAAGAAAAAGGCACATTCCCTAACCCCACTTCACAGTGATATTGCACTGACAAATGCAGGGTCCTTTCATTAAACAATCATCAACATACATCCCACCTAAAAAGAGCAAAAGAAAAGAAAACAGTACAAATCAGCTGTCACCATGCATCTGCACTTATAAAATAAGACAGTAGAAAGCAAAAGTTGTTATATATAATGTCTGTGTAAATTCACCGTTCAGTGAACTGTGGCTCAACAAATCTGATCTGATTGATTCTGAATCCAGTGAAACTCAGGGACAGGCTTTAACTTGGGCCCTGCAGTAGGCAACTCCATAAAATCACACAGCAGTAAGAAAAGGGTATATTCCCTATCCCCACTGTACCGTGATCTTGTGCTGCAAAAGTAGGCTCCTTTTAACAAGACATCACCATACTTCTGTACTTATAACCGAATTGTAGAAAGTAAACGTCATTATGTGTGTTTGTGTGTGTGTGTGTGTGTGTGTGTGTGTGTGTGTGTGTGTGTGTGTGTGTGTGTGTGTGTGAGTAAATTTGCTATTCAGTGAACTGTGGCTTGGTAAATTTGATTTGATCAAATCCTGATACAGTGAAACTTAAGAATGGTCTTTCACATGGGTCCTGCAGGGGCAAGTTTGTATCTCTCCCTCTACCAGATTCTCCAGTGAGTTTTGCTGGATTAGATTCAATCAGTTGGATTCTTCTATCCTTGGCTTATTGAATAGTAGTTAGATGAAATTCAGTAATCCTATAGCTAGCAGCACTGAATTTCATCATTTCATGTTTAGTTGGTGGCTTTTAAGCAGCGTCTGTTTGACTGACGTAACAGCTGCTCATGTGCAGTGCTGCTAGATCGTGTTACATGGGAGTTGGGAGTACGCCTTTTTTTCCCACTTTCGTGTGGTTTCAGAATCAGTACATATATGGAGCAGGATATATGGTTATGGGCTTGCCTCCCTACAAAAAATGTTTTCTTGTTTTTACACTTCCTGTATATGTGCGTGTGTGGGAGCATAAATACTGACACATTGTTTAAATGAATGGCAATCAATTTTTCTCAATGAAAAAAAGCTAAAAAGTTAAGTAAAAAACTAAAGTAAACAAATATAACATCTGAATACATAAACCTGTAAATTTCTTTTTCCATACAATAATAAATACTTATGCAACAGCAATAATTTTTAACTTATTGAATATCTTGCCTTAATGCATGATTTGTTCAGGGGATTCGGCTATCACATGATTTAAAGCTGATCACATGATTTTAAAAATGTTTTGGCTGTCACAGGATTTTAAGCTGATCACATGATTTTAAAAAGTTGTCACGTGACCTTTTAGAATTTAATTAAACAGTGTGTGTTTGGTTCACTTCATCTGAAGAAATAAAACGAAAGCGCTAATACTACATTTCAAGTAGTTTGAGCTGAATTTGTCCAAATCTCTGTGACCCTGTGTGTGTTTTTAATCAGTTTGTCTTATGTTTTTGGTTTGGTTTGGTTCCAATATGCCATGGCTGCAGGAGGGTTGATGAATTTCCAGCTGCTTCTTTCAGAACCAGATGTTTTTTCTTTGCAAAGCTCTGTAGGGGATCTTACCCTACTAGTTCAACAGCTGACTGAGCGAGTTGAAGGTATTTCAGCTTCCCTTCCCCTCCAGCCAGAGGGGGGGTGTGTGACAGAGCTGATGATTCCCCTGGTGGTTTTCCTTTAATTCCACAACTTTTGCAACCTACGGATACTGTAGCAGGAAGGGGTCCTGCGGATAATGGCATTATGAGAATCAAGTGTACTGGCAACATTTCAGTAGTACATGACTGGCTTTGTGGTGATTTCCAGTTTCATGACTGGCTTTGTGGTGATTTCCAGTTTCATGACTGGCTTTGTGGTGATTTCCAGTTACATGACTGGCTTTGTGGTGATTTCCAGTTACATGACTGGCTTTGTGGTGATTTCCAGTTACATGACTGGCTTTGTGGTGATTTCCAGTTACATGACTGGCTTTGTGGTGATTTCCAGTTACATGACTGGCTTTGTGGTGATTTCCAGTTACATGACTGGCTTTGTGGTGATTTCCAGTTTCATGACTGGCTTTGTGGTGATTTCCAGTTTCATGACTGGCTTTGTGGTGATTTCCAGTTTCATGACTGGCTTTGTGGTGATTTCCAGTTTCATGACTGGCTTTGTGGTGATTTCCAGTTTCATGACTGGCTTTGTGGTGATTTCCAGTTTCATGACTGGCTTTGTGGTGATTCATGACTGGCTTTGTGGTGATTTCCAGTTTCATGACTGGCTTTGTGGTGATTTCCAGTTTCATGACTGGCTTTGTGGTGATTTCCAGTTTCATGACTGGCTTTGTGGTGATTTCCAGTTTCATGACTGGCTTTGTGGTGATTTCCAGTTACATGACTGGCTTTGTGGTGATTTCCAGTTTCTTCTAGGGCAACCCACTACTGCTACTTACCTCCACGTCTAACATTACGGAGTACCTGGATGAATTTGATTGCAAACTTATTAAATGCAAGAAATTACAGCTAGAGAATGCATTCCTGGCTGAATGTATTAAGAAGCATCAAGTACCAAAAGGCTTGTGTTTCTGGCGTTACCCCACAGGACTTATAAAAGATTCACCGCTGTACTTGGAATTACTGAAGTTATGGTGCTGCGGTAGCGTTGTCACCTCACAGTAAAACGCTGTCCGGTTCGATTCTCAGCTAGAGCATCTTCTGCGTGGAAACATGCGTGAATGGGCGTACCTTCGTTGAAGGTTGTGCATCAGGGCTGGTAACTCAGCACGTAAAAATCAACTACCAATCATTAGCGGACCGGAGTTCCGCTGTGGCGACCCCTAACCAGGAAAAGCCGAAAGACACAACAACAACATTTGATCAGCATGAATGGGAATACATGCAGGCACTTATAAATTTTAATGATAAATTAATAAAGGAACTAGTGGGGGACATTAATGCTTTGAATGATTTAATTACTCATCATTTGAACTTTGAACAGCATAAATTTGATTATGCTAGGATCTTTAAAAGTATTGATGAGGAATTTCAAAAAATAGAAAAGCAAAAAGACTGGAAAGAGACAGGCTAGGCTATCCGAGTCATACAGCATGTCCTGACCCTCCAGTTTGTCAAGCATGGAGGCAGATTTGGGACCCACCAAAACACCAGTGTTGATTTTCCTCCACTTACACCTACAGAAGGTTCTTCATTTATGAACAGTCATCACGGTGATGCAACTAATACTGAGAATCCCCCTTTACCTCACTGTTCAGAGAGAATAGAGGCAATGTAGCACAACAACCACTGCAAACAGCTTTCCAGACAAAGCCACCGCAGAAGGGCCAGATATGGTGGCAGAACCAGAAATTCAAAAACAACAATTGCAGGTAACGTCTGACAACCTCCCCTTGTGCTCAGATGGTTCGCCATGTGTATTAATCACCAACAGTAAAGGGGATTTCACAATATACAATTACACTACTCATTATATAGGTTCAGAATGTGGGGATTTGTTTGAACGAAGACTAACTTTTGTTCCGAAGGAATATGCTAATGTGGCAAAGCTTTTAATGGACTTTAAACAATATATAAGAAAGCTGAACCTGAATATTTAATTTGACTCCCCCATCATTGTTCCTAACACCCTTAGGACATATAGCACTTACACCCTCCAGCTCATCCTACAATCCAGAGTTTTGAGAAAATTTGTAAACTGGACTTTTGAACATTATTGAAAAAAAAAAACAAACAGAACTCAAATACTAATGACAATTTACTACCTGGGGAGAAAAAACTGTTAAAAGAATTAAGTGACCAAAATTTGAGGCTTATGAAACCAGACAAAGGTGGGGGTCTGGTGATAATGAAGGCACATGACTACAAACAAAAAATGCTTGATATGCTTTCTTGATATGCTTTCGGGAACTACCTATAGTAAAGTATCACTAAATGAACTGAATACAATATACAAAATAGTGAGGGACACACTTAATGATTTATTCACAGACAAATTGATCTGAATGAATACAATTACTTGAATTCTATGCCACCTACCATACCTTCATTTTTTCATCCCAAAAGTCCACAAAAATATTGAAAAGCCACCAATGAAACCAGTTGTGGATACCAGAGGTTCAATAACACACCCATGCAGCAAATTCCTTGATGCAAAATTAAAATATATGGTTACTGAAGAAAAACACATTTGTAAAGACTCTAGGGACTTTCTGGGGAAAATAAATCAACTTGAGTTTAATGAAAATTGTTTATTCATTACTGTTGACGTCAAGGACTTATATACTGTTATCCCCCATGAGAAGTAAGGTATTGAATGTTTTTTAGAATATTTAACACTGAAGGGTATAAGTTAGGATAATGTAAACACCTACAAAATTTTAATTGAAATTGTGTTGAAAAATCATTATATATTATTTGAACTTGAGTACTATAACCAAGTTAAAGGTGTAGCAATGGGCTACACATGTGGCAGGCTCTTTGCTAACATAGTAATGACAACATGGGAAAACAAATTTGTATTTAATTCAGAATTTATGAAATACTGTATGTTGTAGATGCATTTTTGGATGACATTTTTATTGTATAGAATGATGGCCTTGAAGGATTTAATATGTTTTAGACTATATTAATACAACAAACTTTTTAAAGTTTACTTTTGAGGCCAGTACATCTAGGATTGCATACCTGGACATACTCCTATCTAAATGCAACAAGAGAGCTGAATTCTCTGCCCAGATTTATCAAAAACCCACCTTTTCAAACACCTACTTGCATTTTTCAAGCTCACATCTACCCCCCACCAAAAATGTGCTGTAGTCAAGGGTCAATTTGTAAGGGCAGTGTGGATGGAGTCAAGGCTTGATAATGTTTTAGATGAATGTGAGACAATAAAGGGATGTTTCTGGCTAGAGGTTACCACCAAGGCATGTTAAATCAACTAATGTATGACGTGATAAACAAAAGTGAAAGTTTTTTTTTTAAACCAATTTTGGGTTATAGTGAAACACCAAGACCTGTAATTTATCTATCAGCAAGTGATTTTATGGCTAACAATATTACCCCTTCTAGTGAACTTAATATCCATGCACTTGTACAGCAGCTAGTACAGAATATAACCTTTACTATATCCTTTATCACAACTTATAATGCGGACAGTGTGACTATTAGGAGCATTATCCAGAAGAACTAGGCTATTCTAAGGGAAGACGGAGACATTATTGAGAAAGTGGGGGATACACTGTACATCATATACAGAAGAAGTTGTAATTTTAAAAATATTGTGGAACATTTTAACAGAACACCCACACATAAGAGTAACAAAAATCATTGTAAGTCTAAATGTGGATGTTGTTCCATCTGCCCCTACATTTTGATGGGTAAACAGTTTGTTATAAAGAACTTTACATTTTCATAAAAGGAGCATTTAACTGTCTGACAGAAGGGGTAGTATATGCAGCACTTTGGCAACATTGCCCTGTTTTCTACATAGGCAAAACTGAGCACAGGTTCAAAGAAAGAAAGAATTGCTGAACATTTATGCAACATTAAGAAAAGGAAAACAAGCAATGCCCTAGCCAAACACTTAATGGAATGGCCAGACCAGAGTTTTAAATTTGCAATTATGGAAAAGGTAACTCCTAGTGAGCGTGGCGGCCCATGGCAACTTAAGTTGGAAAAACATGAGTTATTGGCAGCTTACACTTAATGGAAGTTCTTGGCCAGAGATTAATGATTAGATTTCTATTAGCTGTCTTTTAAAACTAAGAGCTTTAGAAAGATGATATCGCTACCTTTTTTATCAGACAGATTTTCTCAGTATAGCATTTACTATTTAATGATTGCTGTTGCATAAAACTGTTTATTATTGTATGGAAAAAGAAAGCTTACAGGTTTATGTATTCAGATATTCAGCTTTGATTTTTGTTTACTTCAATTTTTAACTTATTGAATATGTTGCCTTAATGTATGATTTGTTCAGGGGATTCAGCTGTCACATGATTTAAAGCTGATCACATGATTTTAAAAGTTTTTTGGCTGTCACATGATTTTAAGCTAATTCCATGATATAAAAAGTTCTCACATGACCTTTTAGAACTGTAATAAAACAGTGTGTGTTTGGTTCACGTCATCTGAAGTTTTATTATAAAATAAAACAAAAGCACTAATACTACATTTCAAGTTGTTTGAGCTGGATTTGACAGAATCTCTGTGGCCTTGCGTGTGTGTTTTTAATCAATTTGTCTTCTGTTTTTGGTCACAGATCTTGTACTGAAGATTTTAGTCAAAATTTAAAGGTACAGTAAACTCTCAGTTAACCAGCACCCACGGGATTGGAAGATGCTGGATAACTGTAGTTTCTGGTTGCTTGAGAGTTACTGTTAAAAATAGGCCTGACTAATAATATACCCTTTACTATTTGTTTGGTTTGACTTGTTCTTAGGTTGGAGAGAAAGGGAATTTATTCCTATCTTCCTTTTTAAAACTCTAAAACTCTAAAAATGTAAGGTATGTTTCTATGCGGGGGGGGGGGGTGTTGGGACAGAAAGGGCAAGATGAAATTGTACTGTAGCTCTTTGATTTTTTTTTTGTTTGTTTTTTTGTTGCTTGAGAGTTCTGGTTGCTTGAGTTCCAGTTAACTGAGAGTTTACTGTACCAAGAAACAGTGTCTACTGCTACTATGCAAGGGATTATGGGAGGTATCAGGGATATGCTTTGGTGTTGTTGTATGAGCATGTGTTTATCTTTCTGCATATGCTGAAATGAAATGAAAGACATGCCTAAAGGATGTTAAGTAACCCACTTATTGAAATCCATATGCTGTGGTAGCATTGCATGAGGCAATTAAATATAACTATTGCTTCGCTTGGGGGCAGGGAAAGGAACATTCACACACTGGCAGTAGTACAGTTGAATGTAGCCTTTACTGACCACTGGGGTAACTATGTTCTCACTGGTTTAGGGAATAGTTGTAGAGCTGCCTGGTATGATCCCTTGAAGGAAAACAACAAACCAACGAATAAAATGATACACGGATCCAAATAGGTCACTGCAAACACACACTGCTATTTATTTTATAAAACAAATAAGTGCTTTTGTCTTGATTATCATAAAATACTTCATCAGATACTTGCAAGGTAACAAATACAGGAAATTTAAAAGCTAGTGAGCAGTCACATGATTTCCTGAAGTTCATTTCTTAAAGTAACTGTAATGTTATGTTAAAACCATCATAAAAAAATCAGCATAACAATTCCAAGCTAAATAAACATTCAAAATTCAAGCATAAAATCATGAAAAAGAAATGAAATCTTTTTTTAATTATAGTTTTACTGCCTGTAAGCAATGTGTGCTACTGCCCATTCGTCATGTTCACGCAGCATATCTAACTCTAGGCAAAAGCTTGTTACTGGCTGTGATACTTTAAGGGGAGGCATCTTCCATGGACAGAGGCATGCATGGGATGCCTTCACTTCCTCTGTGGGTGCACTGGACCTGTCCAGAAAACCTCACAAAAGTGCCGCAACATCTGCTGACCAAAAAAAGAAAAAAAAACTTTTTCTCCTTTGAAAACTGTTGTTACATGTGTAACATTTGTAGCAAGCAGGTTGCAACAGCTTATACTGCACACACACAAATGGTGTATTAGCATTCTTTTCCTCTACACAGTCAATGGATGTGGCCTTTGTTCATCTGGGACCCACATAGGACATACAGATTACCACTGAAGGGCAGGTTGTCACTGGCAGATCTAGGTTGGAAAGTATGACATCTGTGGCACATCCATTATTGTCCTCTACAAACTCCACAGGGGATGAGGAGTGAGGTCAGTCCATGCATGTGTAAACCAATCCATGCATGTGTAAGCCATTCCATACATGTGTAAGAACAGTCTGTTTGTAGGTTTTCATGATTCACTTTTACTGCAATGTATATTTTTTACTCTGTCCCAAAGCCAAGAGACAGCTGCTGCCTCTTGGCCTGTGCCACTGTGAATTGTGCCTCCCTTCAACTAGCATGTTCATGTCCTGCTGTTTGATCCTTCACTGACTTTTCATCTAAGTCACCTTCCACTACCAGATGTGGTGGGAGATGTTCCTCCTGCATAAACTCTCCCTGTTGCAGCTGTTTCCTTAATATTATGTCGTGCATCATTCCTGACAATATTTTGTGTATGTGACAGGGTTGTACTGCAGGGCACCACCAGATACATTCATGCAGTGAAAGCATTCCTTCAGTGAAACAAAAACATACTCATCGGTGACCCAGGTGTGTGAAAGGACATAATTGTATACATTGTCTACTAAGTTGTGCAGATCATCAGACATGGCTCCAGAACATATCCATCATCACTAATAAGATGCCCCCTGGGGAAAGTCACCCCTCACAAACTATAGATACAAATCACACATGTGTCATATGTAGGCACCATGGGTGCTGCCTGGGTGGCCTGCAGACACACTGTAGATTGTACCCTCTGTATTACAGACCACCTGGCAATTGGTGGAGTGGTAACATTTACAGTTCATGTGCCTTCTTCCCACCTCACCAGGTGAGACCTTTACTTAAATGTTGGTGCAATCTATGTTCCCAAGTACTTTATGGAGATGGGCTATATGATAAAAGTTCCACATTATGTTAGCTGGCTCTGTGGCATAAGGAAATGACATATGCTCCCCTACATGCTGTAGCATAGCATTGAGGAACTGGTGGAGTACACCTGAGGTAAATGAATGGGCAGTCTGCAATGTGCCTCCTGTTGGTCACTGAAAGATCTCTGTAGCCAGTATTCTGAAACAAACACACACACACACACACACACACACACACACACACACACACACACACACACACACACTCAATCACACACACACACACTCACACACACACACACACACACACACACACACACACACACACACACACACACACACACACACACACACACACACACACATGTTTGCAGTCTCTGGGATAGGTAGGCCATGGCTTCCAAGGGCCTTGAGATGCAGGTGACACATTTCAACCAGCTTTTCAATGGTGATTCTATCAATACAGTGGTGGTATATAATGTCAGTGTTATGACCACCATGAAATGTTTAGAGTGGTAGAATAACACTGTAACTCCAACAGTAGCAACATGCAACATTATGACTCAATATAGTGGTGGTGTATAATGTCAGTGTTATGACCACCATGAAATGTTTAGAGCGGTAGAATAACACTGCAACTCCAACAGTAGCAATATGCAACATTGTGACTCAATACAGTGGTGGTGTATAATGTCAGTGTTATGACCAACATGAAATGTTTAGAGTGGTAGAATAACACTGTAACTCTAACGGTAGCAACATGCAACAATGTGACTACTAGTGACAATTATAGCTTGTTGCATATTTACATTTTCTAAAAATGCTGCTACCCCTAACATCTTTTGCTGTTTTCCTTTTGCAACGTCAGTATTTTATGGCAGTTAAATTCATTAGCAGTGACCCTTCCTGTTGTGCATTTTATAAATTTCTGAATTGCTCTGCTAGATTGTTTTCCCTTCTTTCCACATACACAGAGTCTCTCATCATAATACTGTTTTTTATTACCACCTCATAGTATTGCCATTAGCATGTTCTCCCAACAACTATGTTGCTCACCATTACCCCATTGTGCTCAGTGTGTCTATGAATTATACATTCCCTGGCTACTTATTCCCTGGCTACTGTCAATGCGGCCAATGTTTCTGAATCCCATCCCATATGTGCGCCTTGCCAAACACCCCTCTTGAGATATGCCTACCACTTCCAGGATGACAAAGATGTCAAGCTAGGGATGGACTTGCTGGTAGCCATCCAATTATCAAGTTTAGTCTTGAAGGAGGCAAGAATGACACACAACTTAACAGGCAGGGGCAATTTGCCCTAGAGATGGGGCAGCCCTTTGGTGATGAATCTATCCTTCCAATGTGTTTTACTTATATGTTCATTGCGGTTCAAATCTTTGGTTTACATGTTTCTGTAATAATTCATCCTTTGATGGTATAAGACATCCATTAGTGCAGCGTATTTGATGACATGGAATGCCAGGAAAAGGTCTCCGAGCAGGATTCTATAGGCAACAGAGTATAGAGAAAGGGCTGCTAGTCTGTCTTGGTATCTAAGGATTTTTAACCAATAGTCTTGAATCTTTGGGGTCTTTCTATCTGTATGACATGTCTAGCTAGGTAAGTGCCAAATGGGGCATTGTACTCAATAATTGGTCTAATTGGGTAAAGTACAGAGGAACAGTAACATCCTTTGACCTAGATAAGACACCTTTGTAAATTATTTGTGCTAGACTGAAGGATTTCCTAACTTCTGTTTCAACATGAGTATTAAAGGTGAGGGAACTGTCGACCCAAATGACAAGATCCCTGATTACCATGCCCATATGGAGTGGACTACTAGCTATGCTGTAACTTGTAGATGAGGGATGTATACTAAAGGTGAAATGGTCTTTAATGAGACTGGTTGTGATAAAACTACATGATGTGATGTTACAGCAAGAAGTTATGGTAAAGGATTCTAGCTCAAGAAAGGACAGTTATGGCCTGTTTTAATGTTCACAGAAGGAAATATTATAAAACAAAAGTAAGGTGGCTAGTTCTCTTTTTGCAAGTGTTTGACACTGTCAGTATGGAAATAATAATGCATAAATTGCATGGTATTAGGAAACTGACACCCAATTCTGAAGGAAAAAATGGATTAAGTGAGCAGGATAAAATACGCAGGAGAAAGTCTAATGTCTAACTTCTAGGCTGTAATAATACCTAAGTTATTTGATTAAGACACAGTGCTGTTAGTTTTGTTCTTTCACTTTCTTGTGGCTCCGACATTGTAGTGTTATTAATTATGTATCTCTTTCATCTTATTGTTACTCATCACTTTAAGAGGTGAATTTCTTCAGTAAAATGTTTTAAAAATTGTACAGGAGAAGATGTTCTTTCGATAAAGATACTAGATGACAGTTATCTATGCAACCTGTCATGGAGATCTAAACAATTACAAATTTAATTCTGAAATGGCACAGACCAAACTTCCCATCATACATCTTGTAACACTGCTTCATTATTATTTAATCTCTCAGTACTTTTTCATCCATCTCAAATGTTTGAATAATTAAATAGCTATTGCACGCTAAGCTATAGTAAGGAAAGGTAACTGCAGTATCACCCACAGATGTATCAGGTTACCATGTAGTGCCACCCACAGATGTATCAGGTTACCATGCAGTGTTACCCACAGATCTATCAGGTTACCATGCAGTGCCACCCACAGATGTATCAGGTTACCATGCAGAACCACCACAGATGTATCAGGTTACCATGCAGTACCACCCACAGATGTATCAGGTTACCATGGAGAACCACCATAAGTGTATCAGGTTACCATGCAGAACCACCACAGATGTATCAGGTTACCATGCAGTACCACCCACAGATGTATCAGGTTACTATGCAGTGCTAACCACAGATGTATCAGGTTACCATGCAATGCCACTCACATATGTATCAGGTTACCATGCAGATCCACCACAGACATCTCAGGTTACCATGCAGTATCACCCACAGATGTATCAGGTAACAATATACTATCATCTACAGATATATCAGGTAACAATGCACTATCATCTACAGATATATCAGGTAACGGTGTACTACCATCTGCAGTTATATCAAGTAACAATGCAGTACCATCCACAGATATATCAGGTAACAATGCAGTACCACTCAGAGGTACATTAGGTAACTGTGCAGTACCACCCACAGATATATCAGGTAACCATGCAGTACCACCCACAGATATATCAGGTTACCATGCAGTACCACCCACAGATATATCAGGTCACAATGCAGTACCACCCACAGATGTATCAGGCTACCTACAAATGTTTGAATAGCTATATAACTATTACAGGCTAAGTTATAGTAAGTAAGCAGCAGACACATTCCCTTTTGCCACACTCCATTTTCGCTGCATCATCTGACTGGCAAACCTCCCTGCATAGGCACCTTTTCATTTTCATGCAGTAATTTCCAGAGTGCTAAGCCACAGTCAGTGCTGGGCCTCAGTCAGTACTAGGCCTCAGTCAGTGCTAGGCCACAGTCAGTGCTAGGCCTCAGTCAGTGCTAGACCACAGTCAGTACTAGGCCTCAGTCAGTATGGAATGGTGAACTATCTGAATTTTGGGGTGTCCATTTTTTGCAACAATAAACCACTAATTTGCTTGGTGTTCTGATCTAGTTTTATTCCATTGTTTCTTCTCCAACCGCAACACTGTGGCATGCTCCAGGAAATTTCCTTTCTCCATGCTCTTTTTTGTTTATGTGTAAACTCACTGCCAAAGTAATTCAGTGACCCGGCATTCCCTCTACCATGAAGATTATAAAAACATGCACATGATCTCAAGACACCATTAACTAAAAGTCCTCCTTTTTTTAAAGAAACTGTAGCCTAGTTACACTTTTGAAAGAATGCCATGTTACACAGTTATATGATATGATATGTCCACAGGTGGTGGTGCATGGTTACCTGACATATATCTGTAGATGGAAGTGCACAGTTACCTGATATATCTGTGGCTGGTTCTGCACAGTTACCTGATGTATCTCTGGGTGATACTGCATTGTTACCTGATACATCTGTAGGTGTTACTGCAATGTTACCTGATACATCTGTGGGTGGTACTGCATTGTTACCTGATATATCTGTGGGTGGTACTGCACAATTACCTGCTATATCTCTGAGTAATGCTGCTTGGTTACCCGATATAGCTACAGATGGTAGTACACCATTACCTGATATATCTGTAGATGATATGGCATTGTTATCTGATATATCTGCGGGTGGTACTGCACAATTACCTGATATATCTGTAGGTAGTACTGCATGTTACCTGATATACCTGTAGATGATAGTGCATGATTACCTGATATATCTCTGGGTGGTACTGCACAGTTAACTGATATATCTGCAGGTAGCATTGTATAGTTACCTGATACATCTGTAGGTGGTATTGCATGGTTACCTGATATAGCTGTGGGTGGTACTGCACAGTTACCTGATGTATCTCTGGTTGGTACTGCATTATTACCTGCTATATCTGTAGGTGGTACTGCATTGTTACCTGATATAGCTGCAGATGGTAGTACACCGATACCTGATATATCTGTAGATGATAGTGCATTGTTACCTGATATATCTGTGGGTGGTACTGCATGGTAACTTGGCATATTTGTGGGTAGTGCTGCACAGTTACCTGATGTATCTCTGGCTGGTACTGCATGGTTACCTGATATATCTGTGGATGGTACTGCATGGTTACTTGACATATCTGTGGGTGGTACTGCACAGTTACCTGATGTATCTCTGGGTGGTACTGCGTGGTTACCTGATATATCTTTCGGTGGTAGTGCACAGTTACCTGATATATCTGTGGATGATACTGCATTGTTACCTGATATAGCTGCAAATGGTAGTACACTGCTACCTGATATATCTGTAGATGATAGGGCATTGTTACCTGATATTATACTCACTTTCCTTGCTTGTCTAGAGGAAAGTAGTTTTTTTATTCAGGCATGTCCAAGGGTCAGCTCCCAGTGTTCTCTCCTGTCTGTCTGATGAATCTGGGCATCTTGGGGCAATGTAGCAATTGCCTCATGTACACAGACAACCCTCTCCTCCTACCACCCAACACCACAACCTGTGAGAGATGCACTTATCTAGCCAAACTGGAGGTAAAGCTCTCTCCAACCAAGACTTAACTTGAAAGTCAAGAGGAGAAGGTAAACACTTCCACCACACCACACCCATCACATAGTCCCACTAAACCTACACCACCAAAATCTACACATAGAAACAGAAAAACATTCACGGAGGCTCTCAATAATAATCTGCTCAAGCAACAGAGACCTCCAAAGCAGAAACACAAGCAACCTCCACCCCCCAACACAACCCAAATGACACATAGCCCACAGACTCAGTGTGCCACTCAACCACAGCCCATAAGGCAAAACAACGTACCCAACACACTAGTCATAGGTGACTCTATAGTCAGGCACACTATGTCCCACTCACCAAGCTAAACAAGGAGAAGGTTACTGTCAGCTGCCTGTCAGGTGCCAGCATCTGCCACATAACCCACGCACTCAGGTCACTCCACAACAAGTACAAATATGACTCTGTCATTGTCCATGTTGGTGTGAACAAACAGAGACATACCTCTCTGGACTACATGAAAAGAGACATGGAGGAGCTGTCCGATCTTGTAGCCCAGGCAGGTATGACCCTAGCCCTGAGTAGCATCCTGCCATCGCTCCTAATGCTACCGCAGTACAAGGACAAAATGATTGACTTCAACAATTGGCTAAGCTTCTGGTGTCATTCTAAGGGATCCAGTATCTGTCTGCCTGGGATGACATGGTCGACAGACCATGATGCTTTGCCAGAGATGGCCTGTTCCTGTCGCCCCTGGAATTCCGGATACTGGCTAAGGGTCTTGCCACCCCTATAGTGCCTTTTTTAGGCAAGGTTCAAATGACAAATTCACCACCATAACAGGAACATGCAAGCAAAAACTGAGGGTAATGCTACTCGATGCTAGAAGTCTAAACCTCAAAATGCACTCACTCGAGGCATTACTTAAAATGGAGAACATCGATATCTGTGCAGTGACTGAGACCTGGTTCAATGGTCTAGAGAGCACCCCTGCATTACCAGGCTATAACTCATACCACACTTTTTGGCCATCTAACCTGGACCAGAACACCAAAGGTGGACGTGTGTCCATATTCATTAAGGATATCCACACCTCCATGCTAGTTGCGCAGCATAATGCATCCAAGGTTATCCAATTGCAACTAACTCTGCGCAAAACTGCAATCGAAATTGTAGCTTGCTACAGATCCCCTACCATGCCCCAGGATTTCCACTCCTCTTTTCTTGATATACTGGAAAATATTAGGGTTCAGCCAAACACCCTAATAATGGACGATTTCAAGTATCCCACTATTAACTGTGAAAACTACTCATGTACCAACTCCTTCACTCAACGCTTTCTGGAATTCATAAATTCCAATACCCTGGATCAACTTATCCACACACTCACCAGGGGCAACAGTATCCTAGACCTAGTCATTACCAACATGAGTGACCGGTGTTCTACAACTGAAGTCAACTCCTCGTTGATCAGATCAGACCATAAGCTAATCACCCTAGATATCTGCATCTCACCCCCACCCACCATTAAGGAAACCACGGGAAAAAATTTCTCCAAAGCCAACTTCATGCTTCTTAAGACAAAATCGTCACTGATACTAAGGGCAACCATAAAGCCTTCTATAGCTATGTCAAGAATCTCAATGGCAACACCCAGATCTGCTCTGAGTTACAGCACAATGGCATGAAAATTACAGAACAAACTGATATTGCCAACATCCTGGCCGATAGGTTCAGTACTAACTTTACCCCCCCCCCCACTCCCTAAAGGGCCCATATCTATACAGGAAGAATGAAGAGTTCCTGTAATCACATCTATGCAGGTAAAAGCTGCACTCTCTAAAACTAAAAACACAGCATCCATGGGACCGGACCACATCCCAGGCTGCATTTTACACAAACTTCAGAACGAACTGGCTCCCCACCTAACCACCATGTTCAATCATAGTCTCACATCAGGCTTTGTGTCCAGTGAATGGTGCACAGCAACAGTTATCCCACTCCACAAAAGGGGGAGCCACAACTGATCCTGGGAACTATCGCCCTATTAGCCTGATGAGCCTGGTCTGCAAGTCCATGGAGCATATCATCATGGAACTCAAACAAAGATATTGGTAACCTCCAAACTCTGGACCCCACCCAGTTTGGGTTTGTGAAAGGCAGATCATGCCTTCTGAACCTGATCGACTTCTTTGAGGCAGTCACCAAAGCCGTAGATGAGGGTAAGGTGGTTCACACAGCCTATCTTGACCTCGCCAAGGCTTTTGACACCATCCCCCATTCTGGAATTATAACTAAACTCACTAAACTAAGTATAAATCCCTACATCACAAAATGGGTTGCCAATTGGCTCACTGACAGAACCCACACTGTAAAAGTTGCAGACTCCAAATCTGACTTCAAACCAGTGACAAGTGGAGTACCACAGGGTTCAGTCCTGGGACCTCTCCTGTTTGGTATCTACTTTTCTGAAATACAAGCTAACACAGAAGGGTACTGGCTAATGAATTTTGCAGATGACTGCAAACTAGGAGCCATAGTCGAGTCCCCAAATGATGTGGACATCCTACAGAAGGGCCTCACTGAGACAGATGCCTGGTGTCAGAGGCATGGCCTCAAGCTCAATGCCAAAATGTGCATTGTCATCCCCTTTGGTAAAAACTCTGTACCCATGAACTACCACATAAACAGCAGTCTACTTAATGCCAAATGTGTGATAAGAGACCTTGGGACCCAAGTGGACAGTAGTCTCTCCTTTGATAATCACATCACCACAGTAGTCAGGAAATCCTTCTATGTGGCACACCTCATCACAAAAGGGTTCTCACACAGGAAAAAAGCGTTCATTGTTCCCCCTCTACTTGGCACACATTAGACCCATTATAGAGTACAATGCCCCTTTTAGAATGTACCTCACAAGACATCTGCAGCAGCTGGAAAGGCCACAGAAGTACCTCACAAAGAGGATTACTGGCCTCAAACAGATGCCCTACACTGACCGTCTCAAAAACTCCAGCTTTACTCTGTAGCATATCGCCTACTCTGAGGAGATCTCTGCCTAAAATATAAAGTTATTTTAAACCCAGAGCTGTTGGACATGCTACACCTAAAGAAATCCCAATCCCTCCAAGCTACATGATCTAGGGACCTAAACCTTGTCACCACAATAAACAGGACATGCTGGAGGGATAGATTCCTGTCCCAGAGACTTCCTATACTCTGGAACAAGCTACCCATCTATGTCAAGCAAAGTTCCTCATTAGCACTCTTCAAAAAAATCTTGATGAGTGGATGGGAAATAGGAAATACACCCCGGGGATCACTTCTGTGGCTCTGCTCGACAGGGGCACAGGAAATTAACTTTCTTTTGTGGTGTAAGCTAGGGAACCTTGTTGGCAAGGCTTACTTAGGCCCTTGGGCCGATAGCCTAGTACCTACCTATCAACCTATGTATCTATAGATGATAGTACATTGTTACCTGATATATCTGTGGGTGAGTGCAAAACGTGCTTCATATTCTTTGCTCTTTTGATAACATACGACTGTCGGGATGTAAAATGAAAAAATGTTACAGTCTGCAGTTTTTATCTATGCTCCGTTTACTTATTTAATCTCCCTTTGTTTTATCCTGTATACTTATAAAAATAAACTAAAAATAAATTAGCCTCATGCACAAAAAGTTGAAGGTCACAGAATTCACAGCAGGAAGATAGAGAATTCATAGGGTTACAGACCTTTCAGCCTGCTGACTCAATGAAATAATTAGTCAGTGTGTCTAGAAAAAGTTCAATTTCTTTAATAAATAATAAATGAAAACTAAAGTAAGTATCATATGGAGATTTGGGGTACACTTCCATGCTATTGATTAGTCCAATACACATTACTGTGCACTCATTTACTGTCTGTTACGCCTTTCCCTACCTACACTATTAGTAATACATTTTATAATGAAAGCAGTGCATGGGAGCAACATGAACAACTCATTGTTTCAATGTATCTGCAGGTCTCCTTACTGCACAGGCTTCAGTTATTACCAAGTATTCAGGGCCTTCATTGTGCTTTTGATTTAACAATTATATAACTGTCATTTATTAACCTGCAGCCTTCAAGATTCACGTGGGACATACTTTGGATATTAAAGTCACATGGGAATGACAGCTTTAAAGTATTTATCAGAGAAAACAGAGCAGATCAAAAGAAAATAACCATCAGTATATATTTATGTATTTATTAGTGCTGGCAGCTTATATGTGTTACAGAATTTTATTAAATGTACTTTACTACCTTCTACAGAAGAGCAGCACAGCAAACCATGAAATAAATAATGATCTTGCAGCACGTTACAGCCATCTGATCAACTTGTACTTCATATATTCATATTGGTTAATTCTTTATGTCCCCTGGCTTCCTATAAAGTGATACCAGCTGTTCAATAAATCATTTTAGGGAAGTTACTGTCACAGATTTCACAAACTAGGCAGTATTTGTGCTTGTTAAATGTTAATATGTATTCTTAGTACATTTATGCTACAAAATACAATTCGAGCAGGTCTTACAAAATCATTTTTTTCAGACTACCTTGTAAGTTGACATGAGCATGTCTCTTAGCAACAAAAAATGGAATAAAACTTAATGCACATTTCAGACCACCAGTGAAAGGTATGAGTGTTAATCATGTTGGCAGTGACTTCTGATAATGGAGTTAATACAGAGGTTTAAGGTTGTGATCTACAGTTCTGGTGATACATGGTTTGATTTCCTCAGCTTCCATTTGCCTGTATGTGACTCTAAACAAGTCACTTAATCAGACCATTGCTCCATAGTAACCCTGAAAAGGTACTGCTTGTTCAGCGAGCCTACATGGTTAATAAATGGGCATTATTAGTATTATTTCAGAAGAAATAAGATTCTATAAGTGTCTATTATCTCACTTGGCAAAGTAACAGGAAAGGAAAAACATTAAATCAATTCAAACAGATGAGAAATCACTGACAAAAACTGTCTTCTTAAGTAAGCTTAAGTATATAGCATAGAAGCACACAATTCTGTGTTTCAGAGTGCACCCCAACTCTCCCTGCTGATGCACTGACTATTTGATTTATTTACATAAATACATAAATAATCTTAGGTTAGAAATCCACATTTTCAGGAGTGAGCCCCTTTTGATATAAGATGCAGTAAGTACCTCACAAACTAGTCTATACTCTTTGGTTTAAATCCCTCAATATCACATGCAGACCATGTCGCTAAACAGCCATTGTTGGTGGGCCACCTTGAAAATGGGGATTTGTATACAGTGGGATTACCTGATTAACCAATTAATTAAGTAGTGTATAGTCATTTCCTTTTGAATGAGGAAACTGTCTTAAGTGCCGTTTGCTACTCTTGATAATGACCCTTGCTTTCAAGGACAGGAGCCTAAGTTAATAGCTACAGAAGCAAAACAAAGAGGAAGGAACCTCAGTGAACAAAAGTAATAGCTATTGATCTAGGTGGGTGGCCATTTTTATCCTATAGTCAATTTCTGGAATATATACCCCCGGTACACTGCAATTACATACACTCTGCAGCTTGTATTAATGACCTGATATTTCTCCCTCAAGAAGTCACTTATCCATTAGTTGCAAATTCATTTGCAAACAAAGAGATATTTATAGCTGTCATTCGTCACCAATGAAGGTCCTTGGGATATTAGATGGCAGCTGTTTGCACTTCACTGTATTTGGATAACTGAGGATGTTGACAGATTGCACATAATTACTAGGTGCTAATAAGAAGAACTGAAGAATAAGGCAGAATACGCACTTCTGCAGGAAGTCTGGCTCCAAACAGGTTCAGTCTACCTTCCATGCAAACAGCTTTGCTTTTGTTTGTTTGTTTACACACACACACACACACACACATATATTTATATACATATATATATATATATATATACATACACACACACACACACACACACACACACATATATATTTACACGTAAATTGTAATGGAGAGTAAAGTTAAACATATATGTAATATATAAAATAGATAGATTACAGTATCTATTTAAATTAAAGCACTCGTATTGGCGAGTGCTGAAATGCCGAAAAAACAGTGAAAATCCAGACGAATGTATATACATCACTCTTCTCCTTTAAACGTCTGTTTTTGCATGGGGGGCAAACGTCCTATACTCCATGATGTGGGGGGGGAGCCCTCCCCCAAACTTATATATATATATATATATATATATATATATATATATATATATATATATACTAACTCTACTAACTTTGCAATTGCTGGAATACCCCAAGAAATGGTCATCTTAGACTCAGTATATTTAAGTACATTTTTTTGGCTATTCATTATCAGCATTATGGGACTCCCTAAAGCAGGTCTTGACATTTCATGGTTACCTATAAACACACACACACACACACACACACACACACACACACACACACACACACACACACACACACACACACGCACATGGTTATATATGCCTGTGTAAAACGGAGTACATGCCTTTAAGTGTGTCACGTGACCTGCGTTTCTAAAATTCTTATAGTCGTCTGCTAAGGAGACTTTAATCCCCAGTGTAGCGATACATAAAAGAAGGCTGCCAGACAATGGGGATTCAGGAAGTTGTTTCCTCAGTTGGAGGATCATCGCTATTCACATTGCTGGTCACAGCTGGGATTTTGACCATGGACCCAGGAATAGTGGAGTTTCTCAGTCCACTTGGAACTTATTGTGCATGTTATATGAGGCAAATTCAGGTGAAGGCTTTTTATTCAGTGTAGCTGAAAAAAGGCCAGACAAGGCCTACGGCTGTGACTTTGCTAAACTGCTGATTACTAGACCATCTTGAACTGAGCCTATATCTATACGTGAGTGTCATTCAGGAGGTACAGACTTTTTATTTATTTATTTATTTATTTATTTACATTTGTTTATCTGGCTAATGCACTGATCTTAATGGGCCATTTGCAGGCACAGTCCAGGCGAATACGATCACATAAGAAATGAACAAAACATAGTTACAGGTACAAGGATATGCTTAAAACATCTGCATCAAAGATTTCTTTGATCCTCCAGAAAAAAAACTATTCTGAAGACAGCTGGCTATATCACCTTGTATGTCACACCTCTGTCTTGACATTCCCTGATTACTGGAATATATTTGTTTCTCCTCTGCCTGGTGTACAGTGAATAATCAGTTCGAAAACACTCTACTGTTTCCAACTTTTAACAGTTTGCCCTTTTGCCACAATTTTGTCAGGATCAACTCTTTCTGCTGGTAGGTTTGCATCTTTACTAATATAGATCTTGGCTGCTTTCTTGTGGCCAGATTTGGAGAATACACATGGTGTGCCTTTACATTAACAGTTCCTGCTGTGGAACAACAGTCCAGTTGCTTAGTTGGGCCTTCATAAAATTAGTACACTGTTCCTTCTAGTTTCTCTAGTATAGCAAAAAATCTCAGATTTTCCCTAGGTACTCTGTCCTGTAGTTCTACCATTTTTTGAAACATCTCTTCTTGAGCTGTTTCATATTCAGCCAACCTTTTCTTTATTTCGACCTCTGATTTTTGCAGTTTTATCATCTCATCTGAATATCTGTTTAAAGTTTCTTCCATTTTTCCAGCCTTTTGTTATTTGTGTTGATATACTTCTTTACTGGTTTGTTTATTTTAATCAGCTCTGAGCACATTTGAATTATTTTTCCTCTGGATTGCGGAAAGCCATTTTTACACCAAAGCTGGAGCTTGAACTCTTTTTTGAGGAACAGCTGTAGGATTCTTACCAGGCAATGTTTTCTCTTCACCTTTTCTAGTTTATTTTCTTTCACACTCTCTTGGTTTCTTCTTCAATGCCATCTAAGCAGTGGATTTACTAGCCAGTAACTGAATTTACCAAAAAGTGACTGTATTCCTGGCCTTTTTTCAGTTTCTTTTTTCACACTAGGAGAGCCGAAGTTAAACTGTTGATCAGTGGGCAGCCATCTTGGAAAGCCCTGAAGCATAATCATTTTAGTTAAGGAGAGGGTATATATGTGAGTGAGAGGGTGGGTCATGAAGTCCTTACAAAGGAGAATGCACCAAGGGCCTAGATTATTTGACCTTGGGGGAGTATCTATTTGATTCAACCATCACAAGGAAAAAAAGTCAGTTACGGTTTATCAAAAAATCAGCAGATCCTATTTTGCTGGCTGTTTTTCCATTCCAAGATCATGGTACAGTGGGGAGTGGGAAATGTGCCTTTTCCCCACTGTAGTGTGATCTTAGAATTGGTACTTACAGTTGCCAGGGACTGTGGGGGTTGCAGGGGGGCTTCCTTGCTGCAAAAAGTAATGTTATATTTGTATATGTGTGTGTGTGTGTGTGTGTGTGTGTGTGTGTGTGTGTGTGTGTGTGTGTGTGTGTGTGTGTGTGTGTGTGTGTCTACATGTGTGTGTATGTCTAGGTCTATCTCTTTGCTCCATTAGTCAGTGTGGTGCCTTTGGAGCACTATCCTTTTCACCACGATGTTGCATCTTCAGAGTTGATTACTTTGGCAATGAATGAGAGCTGCAGAATCCATCACACTGTAAGTGCAGATAGTTCATCTCAACAGAAAATGTGTTTTTACGTTTAAATACCGCATTTTTTTTTATTTCATTGAATTCCATTTTAGTAAAACAGCACACAATGTTTTTTTTAGCTACATGAAAATTTATTTAGCATAGTTTAGACTGTCAGCCCTTATTATACAGTCCTTGTTAATGCTGATAAATTTAGCTGGACTTTACTCCAAAGCTATTCATATTCCTTTAGTATAACATTAACCTTAAAGCCAGCTGATAAGCAACATGGACCATCATTTTGTTTTGGAGAATAACAGGAATACTAAACAAAATGATTCCTTTTAAGCCACAGATAAAAATTTTCTACACCAAATCTTGCCCTTGAAGAGGAAGAAAGTGTAAGAATTGTTAATAAATTCAATATTTCTGTCACTTCCGTGTCTTGCTCTCCCTGAGTGCCACAATGGGGTCCATCTCCCTCTCAACCTTGATTATACTGGTGATTGGAAAATTAATTAATTACTCTTTTTTTTTACATGAACTGAATATGTAACTTCACTTATTTTTTTATTTTATTTTTTTATTAATGTGTTGTTGACCAAGTTAGTCTCTGTAGGCTAGTAGACTGTTTTCAGGGGAGACCAGAGGTGATATTTATACCTACTAGGTGAAATTTGGCCAGGACATCAGGAATCTTCCCCTACTCACTTTGTTGTACTTACAAATGGCTGTACGTAAGTACATGTGCACGTCCTGTTCCTACCACAGTGGTGGCTGGGAGGATGATGTGCAAGATGGAGGTGCTACCAGATGGAGTCTATGCGAATGCCAGCTCTAATATTGACGTAAACAGAGTGAACCGGAGAACAAAGTTTCATGAGGGATATAACAGACAGGATTCAAGGAGAAGAAGCTGATATTCTGAAGGAAGCAATACTCACAAGGAAAACATATGCAGAGAATGTGGTTATTCAGAGCAGAGACCAAAAAGAGAAGAAAAGGAAAGATAACATTAAAAAAGTTCATTGTAAGGAATCAAATTAAGTGAAACTCTGAAATGGACAGATATGAGGTATCGGACAGTTATACTTCCTTTAGGTATCAAGGCACATGAAACAAGATCCTTTATTTTAATAAAAACAGCTGTTTTGTGTCATTTTTGAGACTGCACACAGTATGGAAAACATTCTTATGTGAATACAAGAAAAGGCAGAATGATAACCTGTGGAATGAATATGTAATTAAAGCATTTTTCCAAGAAACAATAAAGAAAATACATGTACAGTTCCACACAGAAATTGAACGAAATGTAAAAAAAAAACATTTAAAAAGTATTTGTAAAGACGTGATGTACATTTCTAAATTTTTTGATAACAGGCAATTATGGACTGAAGGATGGAATTGTAATGTTGTTTTGAAAATGAAAAATTACAAAATTATATATATATATATATATATATTCTAAGTATTTTAATGGTTGAAGTGAACACGAGTGTGGTAAAATATTAGAGACAACCAAGGAGATGTTTTTTTTGTGGTAAGGAAGGACATTTGGTAAATAATTGTGATAAGAAGAGATGTTATATATGTGGGAAAATTGGGCATGATGTAAAGAAGTTGTGAACGTGAATGTTACAAATGTAAAAAAAAAACAAGGCGTACATGGATGGACTGCAAAGAGAAACATAATGAAACAGTGAAAATAAGATTCAGGATAAAGAAGAAGATGAAGAAAAATATAAAGGAAATAGTGGAACATAATCTAGAAAAAGAAAAAAGTAATAAAAAGAGAGGGAGAAGAGGAAATAGAAAGAGATCCTGAAGTCAGTGATGAGGGAGATATAAGCTGGAAAGTAGTGAAAGGCAATTGGCAAAATGATTAAAGATAGAAAAGCACAAAAGTATAAAGTCAAAGGAGAAGAAGAAAGGAAATAGATGAAATAGTGTAAGGAGAAAATACTTTCCTTTAAATTAAGGAACAAGGTAATCAATAATTTAACAATTCTTTCAGTCATGTTAACAGTATAAAAAATATCTAAAGAAGAATGACAATTTTTAGAGTAGTCTAAAAATGTGAATCCAAAAAGCAGCTTCAAGATAGAGGTACCTGGATGAATATCTTACGAATAAATCTCCTTTAGCAAACCATCAAGAACCACCACGGCTTTAAAATCGTCAATCTTTTATTCCAACAATATTAGAGAAATGTTGTAAGTGCTTTCGGGTATACACCATACCCTTCTTCAGACATATAACTACTGACTTCTATCAACCATTTAAATAGCAAAAAAGGTGCCAAATTTAATTACATTAATACTAAGGTTCTATATAAGAAACCCCTTAATCCACCATTAGATGGCAGTAAAAGTGCATTTTATCAAAAGACTCTCCTAAAACTTGAAATTTAGTGAATGTACATATTTATACACAATCATAAAAAATATACATATACAGTGTATCAAAAATAAAAATAAAAACATAATAATAGTATACTAATATATCTGCATTCACATCTAATACATAAGCATAGCCTAACCTAGTTCATGCTGTGGTCTTTAAACATTTAAAACTATATAAATTCCATTGTAAACATATGCTCTTCCTGAATGACAAAATATATCGGGAGACATATTAATGGTTCAAGGGTCTATCTCTAAGAAATAGTTTGATGGAGACCCTGTCATTCAGGCCTTTCCCCTTATCTGACTGCATTCTGATGATCCATCTAATTTCCTCTTTCTCTGTGTAATTTTTGATGTTCCCTAGCCTGCTATTTCTTCCTACTAACTCTATTACCATAAATTTAAACTTATGCTCCAGCCCATTGTTTAAAACATGCTGTGCCAATGCATTCATCTCATCTTCATGACTGATGGCATAGATATGTTCCCTGACTCTTTCTCTCAAGGTGCTATTAGTCTTGCCTATATAGAAGCTGCTGCATCTCATGCAGCTAGCTAAATAGACAATATCTCTAGTCTTACAGTCAGCATAATGTCTAAAACTATAGGTCCTTCTCGTGTCAGGATGAATAAAACTACCAGATGCCATCATATAGGGACATTGACTGCATCCTCTGCATGGAAAAGCCCCTTGTCTACTAGATGTAGCGCCTTTCCTTTTTCCTTTCTCATAGCATAGCAACCTTTTCAAGGACTTACTATTACGATAGCTATAGCTGGGTCTATGGCCCACTATAGTTCGTATTTCTTCATTTGTATTCAACATAGCCCAGTTCCTACTAATCACCTTACATATATCTATATTATTATTCGAGAAAGGGATATTCAACCTCATTTGCGTTTTAGATAACCTGACATCTCTCATTTCATGAGTCTGTGCACGGACACTCTTTTTTCTAAAATAGGGTCTTCATTTCCCTTTTCTATCTATCATTTGGGGTCCATTAGTACATGACTTTCTTTCCTGGAGTAGCCCCTTTGAATAAATTCATCCCTTAGTTTATCTAGGGTTTGATCACATTTCACATCCTCACTGGTCAAGTGGGATATCCTTCTTCCCTGATTGATAACTATATTTTGATATATATGCCCTGGATGCATACTTGTACGATGAAGTAAATTATTCTTCCTACAATTTTTTTCTATACAGTGATGTAGTGAAAGTATCTTTATCTCTAGTAATGAAGACATCCAAAAACTCAATTTCCACCTTTGACCATGTGCCTTCAAATCTAAGAAAGCCAGTAGTCTGATTTATATACTCAATAAATCAACATAAATCTGTTTCTGTACCTTCCCATAGGAGAAAAACATCATCCACAAATCTCTTGTAGTATAAAATCTTACTATTATAGTCTGTCTCCATGATATGAGTCTTCTCCCATTGGGCTATTACCAGATTGGCGAATAAGTTCGCACATGGCGTACCCATCGCCGTCCCTTGTTTTTGTATGTAGTACTCAACATTGTACATAAATACATTATTTTCCAAGACTAATTCAAGAAGCATCATACATTTCATTATTACATCAGAGTTAACATTCCTATCACATAGAAGCTGTCTTAAATATTCCAGCCTATCCATATTTGGGATCATAGTAAACAATGATTTAACGTCTAAAGTTACTAACCAGACATTAGACATATCAATCTTTTCATCCAACTTTTCAGAAAATGTCCTAAGGAAATCCTGTGTGTCCCTCATTATAGTATGCGACTTTTGAACTAATCCTCTCAATTGATTTTCAACATATATGGAGAGTGGTTCTGTCAACCACCCTCTACTTGACACTACAGGTCTCATTTTGGGATTATACAGGTCTTTGTGAACCTTCGGTAGACCTCTAAATGTTGGAATTGTTGGCAGTTCAACTAAAAAAAATCTATACAAGTCTGCATCAATGACATTACACATAAATAAATCATAAAGGTTACTGTGCATATTATTAATAATTTTGTTCAACTGGACTCGATTTATCACCCTATATGCCTCATTTTCTTCCAACATTAGTTGCATTGTCACATCATAGTAATGTCTGTCTAAAATGACAATAGCACCCCCTTTATCGGCGGGTCTTATTATTATCTGTTCATTGTTACTTAGGCTGACCAAAGCCTCATGTTCGTCATGATTTAAATTGTAAAAGATATGATTACCATTAGATTTTTTATCATTACACATTCTCATAAGATCCCTTTCACATGCTTGCTTAAATGCCTCTAAGAGAGAATGTATGTATGGTACAAAAACGCTGGGTTTCTTGAAAAGGGCAACTTATATTTAGATTCATTTTTATACAGCATTTTCAAGGCTACATTTCTGACAAAGATCTTGAGATCTATGATAAAGTCACTAATATCAGTCCCTTTTGAAGGTATAAATGAAAGACCTTTGTTAAGCAAAGCTTTCTCATGAGCTCGTAATTCATATTTCGACAAATTTATAACTAATTCTGACTCACTTGTTTCTGCATTTTGTTCTGTGACTGCATCAAGTCTCCGGATATTTTCCATTTCTTGTTCATTCTCGTAGGAGTCCATTTCCTCGGCTCCCAAATGGGTAGCAGGAATTGGTGAGCAGTGTAGTTTAAAGCAGGCTGCATCACATTCAGCGAAGCTGACTTCTTCCTGACATCTGCATTTGAACTTACTAATTCATGTGCCTCAGTTACTTTAGCACATTCAATGTGTGACGTTGAAGCCACGGCTTGATCTTCTGTTATGCTAATGTGTTTTACACTAAACTTAGCTGCATTCCCACTTGGTCAATCCACATTTGTTAATACAACTTCACAACTACTCACTAAGACCTTCGCCTTAGTATTACCTCCATGGTTTAGCCCTTCTCCTTCTACAGGTGGATTGAAGGCGTTGGCTAATTGTGAGGCTTCTAGTTGGTTAGAGGAAGGGGCATGATTTATATGATTTGTATGCCCTACAGCTGTTTGTTCCCTTGGTCGCTGAGGTTCTCTCAGCCAAGAGAAGACATTGCCCACATTAAAATCTTTTAAATCACGCTCGAGTTTCCTTTTCTTCGCGAGTAGTAATTTGCGTTCCAGAGTAAATATGAATGAATGCATACTCTCATAGGATTCATTACATTCCATTTCACTTATTAGTGACATGATTTTCATCTGATGTTCCATCACCTCATTGCTGATATTGTTTTATATTACCATATATTGTTCAATAAGTAATCTCATGTATGCATAACTAGTGTCTATACTGAGTTTCTGCCATTTAGCTAGGAGCTCAGGGTACAGAGTCCCATATGCCGGCATTTTCAAAATTCTTAAACCTCTAGGCACCACATGGAAGCAAAGACATGCCTCCATGTGCTTGCGTTGCCATTGTACATTCTTAAGCTTAGTTAGCAAATTCTCAATCTTCCGAGTAAGTTGTATAACATTAATGATAGACTCATTGTGCTGTTCATTGTCATTAGCATTCAGTAAGTCAGTTTTGTGAAATTGTAACAGAGCATTGGCTTCTGCTTTTAATAAACGTTTAAAGGTTAAGTCCATATTGGATACACTTTTACCTTCCGATAAAGACTGCCGGTTGTAATCAAGTTCCATATTGTTCTCATCAGCCATGTCCCTGACTGCTGCCATACAATATTCCAAATATCTGAATCAGAAAAGCAGCTTCAGGACAGAGGTGCCTGGATGAATATCTTACGAATAAATCTCCTTTAGCAAACCATCAAGAACCACCACCACGGCTTTAAAATCGTCAATCTTTTATTCCAACAATATTAGAGAAATGTTGTAAGCGCTTTTGGGTATACACCATACCCTTCTTCAGAAATATAACTACTGACTTCTATCAACCATTTAAAAAGCAAAAAAGGTGCCAAATTTAATTACATCAATACTAAGGTTCTATATAAAAAATCCCTTAATCCAGCTTAAGATGGCAGTAAAAGTGCATTTTATCAAAAGACTCTCCTAAAACTTGAAATTTAGTGGATGTACATATTTATACACAATTATAAAAAATATACATATACAGTGTATCAAAATAAAAATAAAAATAAAAACATAATAATAACATACTAATATATCTGCATTCACATCTAATATATAATCATAGCCTAACCTATTCATGCTGTGGTCTTTAAATCTAAAAATGTGTTGTAGATATAATTATTTTTGAGGATAGAAGATTCTTAACAGCTGAAGAAAGACTACGAACAAAAGATATAAGGAATGGGGAAATAATATGGAATTTTGGTAAAGATCCCTGTTTAGGGAAGTGATTATATGTAAAAAAAGGGAACATTATGGATTTAACTATTATTAAAATGGGAAGACTCACTATTGTAGATTTAAGGTGGCAGGAAAAAGTTTTTAGGCTTGTAACCATATATGCATATGTTACCTACAAAAAAGGGAAATTTTATATCAATAATTACTAGTTTATAAAGTGGTAAACATGAATATTATAACCACAGGAGATTTTAAGTGTGATTTAAGGGGAAGAAAGAAGAATGCAAAGATATAAAAATCATGATGGAAGTGATAAAATGTGGTAAATTGTATAATGGAATAGAGAATTATGGATATATAGAAAAGGTACATTAAAATCTGAAATTGATTACCTTATAATATCAGAAAGTGTAAGTATAATGGAAGGTAAATCAGTTATAAAAGGTTTTTCAGATCATTTAACCAGAGTATATTAAACTAGCTAAGGGCATAAAAAACAGAAGAAAAAAATATGACATGAAAAGGGAAAATAAATAATACAGTTATGGAGAGATCATATTACTATGAGGGATTTCTACAATAATTGGTCAAAATGTTGAATTACTTTTAAAAGAAAATATAAAATATGTTTTTACAATGGCAAAATCTATAAAGAAATAAAAAAGATATTATGACAAAGAGAAGGGGTTATATAAAAGAAATTATGAGAAAATTAAAGAACATTTATATAAGCAAAGGTATTTACTACAAGGTAAAAAAGAAGAGTTATCACCCCCTGACAGGCAAATGAATATAATAAAATATGCAGAACAAAGAAATTTTCAAAACAAACAATAAAATTGCAAAAAGAAATTCCTTTGGATGAATTAGACAGAGTTTTTAAATACTTAAATATAGGCTCATCAGCAGGTCCTGATGGAACTGGCTTTGAAATGTATAAAAATCTAGAATGGTTAAACAAAGGGTTTAAGTATTAGAAATTATGTAATGGGTATTAAAGTTTATTTGGACAAAAGGAGAAAAGAAGATATAAATAATTGGGGATCAGCAATATTGAATAATATAGATTACAAGATCTTCATGAAAATAATACAAAGAAGACTTGAAAACAAGATGGAATACATTTTGGAAGAAAGTTTATATGACATGAAAGGAAAAGCATGTCAAGAATTATTAATTATAACAACAGAATTGGAAGGCAATATTTTAGGAAGAAAGCAGGAGTTAAAACATATGATATGAGATGTTAATAAAGCATTTGACTCAATTAAACATGAAATGTTATGGGACATAATGAAAGGATGTAATTTCAGTAATAAAATCAGGAAGGTTTGTATGTCAGATTATAGATTTAATAAAATAAAGGTTTTAGTAAATGGACGGATAAGTAAAGATTAGTTTTGTCAAAGGGAGATCATGCCTGTTAAATTTGGTTTACATCTTTGAGACAGTCACTAAAGCCATGGACGAGGGGAAGACGGTGCACACCACCTACATTGACCTAACCAAAGCCTTTGGCACTATTCCCCACTCAGGCATAATAGATAAACTCTCCTAGCTAGGCATCAACCCGTATGTTACCAGATGGATAGCTAACTGGCTCACTGATAAAACCCACTCAGTCAAAGTAGGGGAAGCCACCTCTAGTAGTAGATCCATAACAAGTGGTGTATCCCAAGGATCAGTCTTGGGGCTTCTACTGTTTGGGATATACTTTCCTGAGGTGCATGCCAAAACCAGTGGTCTCTAGCTGACCACATTTTCAGATGACTGCAAGCTAGGTGCTGTCTTAAGTTCCCCTAGTGATGTGAACATCTCTAAGAGGGACTTACCCAAACTAATGAGGGTGTCAGAAGCATGGCCTCAAACTGAATGCCAAGAAATGCATCATTATTCCCTTTAAAGAAAATGTCATCCCCACTAATTATCACATTATTAACAATGTACTAAGCATTCAATCAAATCCGCGGTGGTGGTGCTGCGGTAGCGTTGTCGCCTCACAGTAAGATGCTGTCCGGTTCGATTCTCAGCTAGAGCGTCTTCTGCGTGGAGACATGTGTGAATGGGTGTACGTTCGTTGAAGGTTGTGCATCAGGGCTGGCAACTCGGCATGTAAAAATCAACTGCCAATCATTAGCAGACCGGAGTTCCGCTGTGGCGACCCCTAACCGGGAAAAGCCGAAAGACACTCTCTCACTAAGCATTCAATCAGTCGTGAGGGACTTGGGCACCCAGGTTGATAGCAACCAGACTTTTGACCACCACATTGCCTCCATTGTACAGAAGGCTTTCTACATGGCCCACCTCATAAATAAGGGTATTTCATCCAGGAACAAGGAGGTTATAACATCCCCATAATCCTCCCTTATCAGGCCCATTATCGAATACAATGTGTCCTTCGGCATTTACCTTGCCAAGCACATGCAGCAGTTGGAGAGACCACAGAGGTTCCTGACCAGGAAAATCCAGGGTCTCAAACACCTATCATATACTGATAGGCTAAAAGCCCTGTCCCTCTACTCAGTCACATACAGACTGCTCAGAGGTGACCTGTGTCTGGCATATAAGGTCATTTCGGACCCAGCCTTGATGGAGTTGCTGCATATACGTAAGTCAAACTCCACTCACGCAACCTACATGCAAAGCTTTAACCTGGTCTGTGACATTAATAGAAATTGTTGGTGGGATAGATTTGTGTCCCAAAGACTCCCCCATCTGTAGAATAGACTCCCTCTCCATGTCAAGCAGAGTACTTCTCTAGCCCTCTTTAAGAGGAACCTGGATGAGTGGATGGGAAACAGAAAATATACCCCTGGTTTCCCACCTGTGTACCTGCTGTTCAGGGGAAACAGGTGCTGCCTTTGAGGGAACATGGGCAAAATTCTCGGCTAGGCTTATAAGGGCCTCTGGGCCAATAGCCTAGTATCATCTGATGACCCTATGAACCTAAGAAATAGAAATGCGTAAAGGGATAAGACAGGGATGACTCATTAGTAATATTTTATTTGCTTTAGTTATGGATGTGGCTGTTAGTGAAGTAAATACTAAATCTAAGAATGCAAAATACAACATTTATAAAAATGTTGGGATACCAATATTAATGACATATGCAGATGACATAATTGTAATAGCTACATTTGTTTAGGGATGAGAGAAGTGATAATCTGTATTGTTGATTGTTTGAAAGAAATAGGTTTGACATTAAACAAAGATAAAAGCAAAGGAATGTGGAAGACAGAAATAATAGCAGATATTCAATTTACAACAAAAGATTGTAATATGTTGGGTATAAGGTTTGGGAAAAATGCATGTAACACACAATGGGAAATGTTATTAAAAACATTTAAAAGAAATTTGTTTGCTGTGCAAAGCATACAGATTAGTATATAACAAAAACAAATTTAATAAATTCAGTATTGATGGGTAGAATGGTCTATTTATCAAGTGTGTTTATGATTCCAATGAAGTATGAAAACATTGGTTAGAGATAATATTCTCATTTATTTGAGGTTCTAGACTGAATCCAGTGAAAACGGGGAGTATTATACATGGATAGAAAGGAAGGAGGTTTAGGCCTGTTAAACCCAATAGTTTATACAGCATCTCTGAATTTGTATAAAGTATTGAAATGGATAAATAGTAAAAATGAAAATTGAGTTTCAAATATGTTTAAATATAAGTATAAAATATTGGAAAATAAAAGGAAATAAAATAATAAAGACAAGTTGTCATGGGGTGTAAATCTATAGGAAAAATCTACCACAGGAAAATATTCAAGCAATCATAGAAATGAATGATGTAGTAAGAAAGTAGAATCTCAAGAATTTTTATGGAGATTAGGGATTAAAAAATGACCAATTAAAAGTAATATGTCATGTAAAAATAAAAATGAAAGAATTTGTTTACATTGTGGTGAAAAAATATTTCTGGGATGTAAACAGTAAAAATGTTGTGGGGTAAGTTATGTAATAAAAAAATGTTTCAATGTATCAGACCCAAAAATGATATAAATATGGAAATGAAATGGATATTATAAGACTATAAGTAATGACAAAAATAAAAAATAGATAAATTGGTTTATATAATATGGGCAATATGGAATGAAAGAATGACTGAAATTATGTTTAATGGAACATGCACATTGTCTAAAACACTGAAAAAGATTAGATGGTAGTTATGGACTAAGAAGTGGAGGTCTGTTTTAAATAATGATGTATAAATATGATGAAGAATGAATAATCCTTACGTACAAGTAGGAATGCATATATAAATCTTTAATCTTGTAAATATATACAAATAAATATGTAAAAATTATAAATAAGTTATCTATGAAAATATAGTTGTTTGTAAAGAAGACGTAAATAAAAGGACCCTTACTCTTTTCAGAAGGTGCCATGGGATCTTCTATATCCACCTGAGTTACCATCGAGTCAAGCAGATGGAGCCTCGGTTTAATGTCTCCTCAAAAGGATGACACACTCAGGAGTGCAGAACCCCCCTTACGCTGCATTGTAGCATCAGTAATTGATCTACCTGTTATGGGAATAGAACCCACTGCATAAAAGGCGAGTGTACGCCAAAGACACTGCTGTGAACTGTAATGAAATTACATTGTGCAATGAATGAATTACTGTATCATTTTACAAGAACTGTATATGCATATTCATGTGTGAAATACATTGTTATGTATTTATTTATTTATTTATTTAACATTTCTTTACTGGGAAAGTTTGACTTGGAACAAAGCCAATTTTCAGCGGAAGCCTGGGGGGAAATACTCTAGATGCATGTCTTTGAAACGTGGGAGGAAACTGGAGCACCTGGAAGAAACCCACACGAACACAGGGAGGACATGCAGACTCCGAACAGAAGGCACCCCAGCTGAGAATCAAACCAGGGGAACCTCTTGCTATGAGATGACAACAGTACAGATGCACCACTGAAACCCTCCGTATTTATATATTATTATTATTATTATTATTATAATACTAAGGCACCTCTACGGGTGGTCAAGATGAAATTACTCAAAATTCAGTAGCTTGAAGAAAAAAAAAGCCAAAGAACACAATGTTAGTTGCTGTTTCCACAAGAAATCATTACTGGTGTGATTTCTAAGCCAGCAATGATTCGCTTCTTTTGGGAGATGTCTCCCTTCCTTGAGCTTCTGTAACCAAGGAGTTGGTACATTTCAAACACTGTAATGTTTTTACCCTTCTGTAGTTTGGACATTATTTTTCAGCATTTCAACTGCTTGGCATTGTGGAAAGTGGCATTTCATAACAGTACCACATACTTAACTATGTCATGTACTGTATATAATCTTCACATGTAATGTACTGCTAATACTTAATACATTAATATTAATATTCCATTATTTGCTTTATTTCATTGCATCAAAATAGGCTCCTGTAAAATTTACTGTCTTCATAAAATGTCATCGTATAGTGTTACTCATAAACCTTCTGCAGCTTTGCTGTTCTGAGTGCTTAGCTGAATTGTTACAGAATATGCATGAGAAGCAGAGACTTCTACTAAATCTTCTGTTAAAGTTATTAAAGAAATTTTCACACAAATTCATGCTGTTTCCACAGCAAATCATTCCTTTTTATCAGGTCTATATTAGATCAGCGAACGCTTAAAAAAGCAAACGCTGATTGATCGACCTTATGTAAGCAAAAGCTTACAATCTCGAACTAGGGAAAAAAATCGCTGATCCAAAACACATACACACAACACAAGCACACCAAACAAACAGAAATCCACACACATACACCTAAAATCTCACACCTAACCCTACACTAAACTATGCACACACCACTAACTATCTACTTACCTTAACCCAAACCCTAACCCTAAGGTCCGTCACTATCGCACACTCACCTCACCCGCTCCCTAGCCCTAACTCACCTAAATCCACCCTAACCCTCATTTCCACACAATCACACACATACCTAACCCGAGCCCTAACCCTAACTCACCTAACCCACCCTAACACTCACATCCACACAATCACACACTTACCTGAATCTGACCTGTAACTTTCCACCACAGCACTGAAAATACCGAAGCAACTGAAACGGACAACCAAATTCTTTCCCTAGGAAAAAAATTGAGTTTCTGTTGCTTCGATATTTTTAACGTTCGCTAAAATAAGGTTGATCAATCAGCGTTCACTTGTTTAAGCGTTCACTGATCTAATATAGACCCCTTTTTATCACTAGATGCCATCTTATGCAAGTTTTTACCTCATTTTGTAATTAGTTCTTGTATTTTTCAGCATTTCTGATAAGATAGACTCAGAGTTAACACTGTGTGACTTTAAGATAACTGAAATTGTGTTCCTCAGTCACTTTTGATATGATCTCTGCCAGCTTTTAAACAGCAATATCACAACAGGTTGATGCCTTTGCTGATCAAACAACATCATCATCATCATCGGCCCCCCTTTTCCCCATTTTTTACATGGGGTCGGGGTATCGTGTTAACTGTCACCAGCTCTCTCGATTCAGTGCCACACTCCTGCCTTCTTCAACACTCATGCCTGACTGTCACAGATCTTCTTTTACACAATCCATCCACCTCTTTGCTGGATGTCCTCCCTTCTTCTTACCTTCTTCCTGTCTGTCCCAAATCTTCCTCACCAGATTGTCTTCTGCTTTTCTACACATGTGCCCAAACCACCGTAATCTGTTCTCTTTGAGCTTTTCTGCAATTGGAGCTACTTTGGCTTCTGCTCTTATGTCCTCATTTCTTCATCTGTCCCACAGTGTGCATCCTATCACCCTTCTCAGGCACTTCATTTCCATCACCTCTAGCTTCTTCAACTGTTCTGTCTTTACTGCCCAGGTTTCTGTACCATACAGCAGTACTGGTCACACCACTGTCTTGTACACCTTACTTTTCAGCTTCTTTGGCATTCTTTTGTCATAGACTACACCTGATACTCTATGCCAGTTGGCTGCAGCCCCTCTGATTCTCTGCAGCCCCTCTGATTCTAGCTTTGACCTCTTTATTTAGACTTCCCTTCTCCTCAACTACTTCTCCCAGATACTTGCAGCTGTTTATCTGTTCCACTATCTTCCCTTCTATCTCTATTCTCAGCTTCTTCTGATTTCCCCAATTTGCTGCCATTACCACTGTCTTATCTGTGCTTAGTTTCATCCCATGTGCCTTCAGATTTGCATTCCATTCTCCTATCCTTTGCTGACGTTTTAGCTCAGAGTCTGCCTGTAATGCCACATCATCTGCATACAGCAGCTTTGTTGATCTTCCCCCTCCAACCTGTTTGCTAATGTAGTACATCACCAGTATAAACAGCAGTGGACTCAGTGCTGACCCCTGGTGTACACTCACTCCCACTGGTAACCCTTTTTTGAGGCCGAACACTGTTTATACTTTAGTCATTGGGTCCTTGTACATAGCCTGCACTAATTCTACCAATGTTTCTGGGACTTCAAACCACCGCAGTACTGCCCAGATCAGCTTTCTTGGGACCTTGTCATATGCTTTCTCCAAGTCTAGGAATGCCCAGTTGGACTCTCTCCTCATCTCTAGCTTCTTCTCAAGTATCTGTCTCACTGCAAACATCGGGTCAATTGTGCTGCACCCTGATCTGAATCCGAACTGCTCATCTCCCATTTTACATTCTACTACTCTGCTTATCCATTTATCAATCGCCCTCTCCAGAACTTTCATGCAGTGTGATAGGAGTTTGATGCTTCTATACTGATGTCCCCTTTGTTCTTGTACACTGGCACAAGTATACTTATTCTCCAGTCATCTGGAATATGCCTTTCTCTCCACACTGCTATAAGTAACCTCAGGAGCCATTTCTCCTCTATCTCACTCAGTATTTTTTCCATATCTGCAGTGACCTCATCTGAGCCTGTGATTTCTCTGACTTCATTTTCCTTAGTGCTGCTCTTACTTCTTCTAGGGTGGGCTCCTCATCTTCTCTCATTGTAGGCTGTGTCTGGGGCATTCAGAAGCTGCTGGAAATACTCTTTCCTTCTGCCTTTGATGTCCTGTGGACTGGTGAGCAGGTTGTTGATGGGATCCAGTGACTATCCTCTTTATCTTTCTGTTTTTGCCATGCAACCTGATACAGTTTCTTTGTGCCCCTTACTGAATCACTTTCCAAAAGTTGATACAGTGCCTCCGATGCCCAATTCTTTGCTATTGCAACTTCTTTCTTAGCTTCTTTGTTAGCCAACCAGTAGTCCTTCCTAGACTGGTCAGTTTTTTCTATCTCCCATTTCTTCCTGCACTCCTCCTTTCTTTTGATGACTTCCTGGACTTCTGCATTCCACCACCAGCTTTCCTTATGTTCCTTATTTCCGTACCTGGCTCAGCCACATATCTTTTCTGTAGCCCTAGCACATGCTGTTTTTAGGTGCTACCATTCTTCTTCAACTCCACCTATTTCCTCCTCCTCATGGGGTGCTAGAGCCCTGAGTAATTCCTTGAATTGTTGTACTTTCTCTCCAGTCAACTTCCAGGTCTTCAGTCTGGTCTCTGTTGACCTTAGAGCCTTCTCTGACCACTGCTTGCAGCTGATTGTGGCAACAAGTGGTTTATGCTGTGAACTGATTGTTTCACTAAGGATGACCTTGCAATCATGGATTCTACCCCAGTGCCTTTTCCTTACTAGGAGGAAGTCTACCTGAGTTGCATGTTGGCTACTCTTGTATATGATCTTGTGACTGCTTCTTTTTCTGAACCATGTTGCGGCTACTATCAAGCCATTTGCCAGACAGAATGGCTTCTCCTTCTTTATTCCTGTTGTCCCACCCATGTGGACCCAGGCAGTCCTATCATATCTTGTTCTGTCTGTCCCAATATGTGCATTCAAGTCACCCATTATCAACACTAATTCATGTTAGCCTGCTTTATATAGTAGGTCCTGCAACTGCTGCCTGAATGCACTCTTTTCCTCACTATCACAACCCTGCTGCAGGTCATAGGCTGAGGTTATGAATACTGCAGTATCATTACACTGGAATCTGATTGCCATGAGTCTGTCACTAATACTGATGACATTCCTCACTCTCACAGCCCTGCTGTGGGTCATAGGCTGGGATTATGAATACTGCCCTATCATTACACTGGAGTCTGATTGCCATGAGTCTGTCACTAATACTGATGATATTCCTCACTCTCACAGCCCTGCTGTGGGTCATAGGCTGAGGTTATGAATACTGCAGTATCATTACACTGGAGTCTGATTGCCATGAGTCTGTCACTAATACTGATGACATTCCTCACTCTCACAGCCCTGCTGTGGGTCATAGGCTGGGATTATGAATACTGCCCTATCATTACACTGGAGTCTGATTGCCATGAGTCTGTCACTAATACTGATGACATCCCTCACTCTCACAGCCCTGATGTGGGCCATAGGCTGAGGTTATGAATACTGCAGGATCATTACACTGGAATCTGATTGCCATGAGTCTGTCACTAATACTGATGACATCTTTCACTATCACAACCCTGCTGCAGGTCATAGGCTGAGGTTATGAATACTGCAGTATCATTACACTGGAGTCTGATTGCCATGAGTTTGTCACTAATACTGATGACCTCCCTCACTGCCTTCTGAAGCCACAATAACAATAGGCTGAGGTTATGAATACTATAGTATCATTACACTGGAGTCTGATTGCCATGAGTCTGTCACTAATACAGATGACATCCCTCACTGTCACAACCCTGCTGTGGATCATAGACTGAGGTTATGAATACTGCACTATCATTACACTGGAGTCTGGTTGCCATGAGTCTGTCACTAATACTGATGACATCCCTCACTATCACAACCCTGCTGCGGGTCATAGGCTGAGGTTATGAATACTGCATTATCATTACACTGGAGTGTGATTGCCATGAGTCTGTCACTAATACTGATGACATCCCTCACTATCACAACCCTGCTGTGGGTCATAGGCAGATGTTATGTATACTGCAGTATCATTACACTGGAGTCTGATTGCCATGAGTCTGTCACTAATACTGATGACATCCCTCACTGTCACAACCCCGCTGTGGGTCATCGGCTGAGGTTATGAATACTGCAGTATCATTACACTGGAGTCTGATTGCCATGAGTCTGTCACTAATACTGATGACAGCCCTCACTGTCACAGCCCTGCTGTGTGTCATAGGCTGAGGTTATGAATACTGCACTATCATTACACTGGAGTCTGATTGCCATGAGTCTGTCACTAATGCTGATGACATCCCTCACTGTCACAGCCCTGCTGTGGGTCATAGGCTGAGATTATGAATACTGCAGTATCATTACACTGTAGTCTGATTGCCATGAGTCTGTCACTAATACTGATGACATCCCACAATGTCACAACCCTGCTGCGGGGCATAGGCTGAGGTTATGAATACTGCCCTATCATTACACTGGAGTCTGATTGCCATGAGTCTGTCACTAATACTAATGACCTCCCCTCACTGCCTTCTGAAGCCTCTCTCTCACCACAATTCCCATAGGCTGAGGTTATGAATACTGCAGTATCATTACACTGGAGTCTGATTTCCATGAGTCTGTCACTAATACTGATGACATCCCTCACTGTCACAACCCTGCTGTGGGGCATAGGCTGAGGTTATGAATACTGCAGTATCGTTACACTGGAGTTTGATTGCCATGAGTTTGTCACTAATACTGATGACATCCCTCACTGTCAGTGCCCTGCTGTGGGTCATAGGCTGAGGTTATGAATACTGCAGTATCATTACACTGGAGTCTGATTTCCATGAGTCTGTCACTAATACTGATGACATCCCTCACTGTCACAACCCTGCTGTGGGGCATAGGCTGAGGTTATGAATACTGCAGTATCATTACACTGGAGTCTGATTGCCACGAGTCTGTCATTAATTTTGATGATATCCCTCACTGCCTTCTGAGGCCTCCGTTACTGCAATTCCTACACCATTTCTAGCCTGTCCGCCTCCTGAGTAGTAGAGTCTGAATCCAAAAAAACAAATCAAGAAATAGAAATGCTTTAATAAACAACAAAGCTTTTGGATTTTACCCTTCTTTAGTGTTTGAATCACATAACAAATCAGTTACATTTATATCAAATACAATTGAATCATATGACGCAGCCAATCAATAATAATTTAAGCATGTATAAAAACACTTAAAACTATACCATCCCTATATGCATCACTCGTTTTTAATGTGTTGTTCAAATCTCCACCTCTAGGGGTCCAAAATATTACTTCCACTACCTTAAAATTAAAATCATGTTTAGCATTTGTATCAATTATATGTTTAGCTGAGGCATTTGTTTTTATGTTCCTACGAATGCCTGATTTATCTTCTATTATTCTATCTTTTAATTTACGTACACACTTCCCTACATAAAAACATGAACATTCTATGCAGGTTGCCAAACACACTATTGATACAGTATTGCATGTTGCCTGGCAGTTGAATTTATATAATCTATTGGTAACAGGGTGTATAAAATGTGGCAGTTCACTTATATTTCCACAACAACTGCAATTATGACATGGAAAAGTACCTAATTTTATCATTTCTGCTTTTAAAATTTTACTTTTAAAATCTTTATAACGTTTTCTTTTCAAACTCATACAATTTCTATATGCAAACCTTTGCTCTATACTACTATATTCTTTAATTCCAGCATTGCCAACAATATTCTCCAATTCTTTTTTATAATACCCATCACTTCCTTTGTTCTAAGATTATAACTAGTGATGTATCGTATATCTATCAAATTTTGTGAACTTCTATTGGTTACGTTACTAGCTTGCTTGTAGGAGTCATAAAAGTGTGGAGGTGCTATTTGCATTCTGTTGTCTAACACATAGGTCTTAGTTTCTTTTATTAATTTCTCATCATAACCCCTATCTCTAAATTCCTGAGCCATCTCCAATATCTGCGCCTTGCAAACATCTTCTTATGTATTCAATTTACTAACTCTTATAAATTGTGCCTTCAGTATACCTTTGAATACATGGGGAGCATGCATGCTTCTCATATGGATGTATCTATTGACATGTGTTTCCTTTTTATACATACTAGTTTTTAGCAAGAATAAGCATTTCTCTAGTTTAACATCTAAATAGACAATACTACTATAAAATAATTCAATTTAAATTTTAGAAATTCAGTAGATGCATTTAGATATTCAACAAATTTTGTTAGTTGTTGCTCATTACCTTTCCATATTTTAAAGCAATCATCAACAAAACATAAGTATAATAGTACATTATCTCGGTATGGATTAATAGAACCATAAACAAATTCATGCTCCCATTGGTTTAAAAGCAAATTTGCACAGTTGTTGGCCATTGGAGTGCCCATTGCTATGTCAGAACGTTGTGGAAATGGGTCACCATTAAATATGAAGACATTCTTAGTTAGTACTATCTCAATAAGTTCACATATATTCTCAATGTTCCTACCTAACATCACAGTATTTGCACATAAACAAATCACATATTGCGCCAATGCCATATTCGTTAGGAATAACAGTGAAGAGCGAATTTATATCTAACATTGCCAACAAATAAACTTGCTCCTTGTTGGTTTTTATACCAGGTATGTAATTTCGTTAAAAAGTCCCCTGTATCCTTTATATAACTTCTGCACTTAGGTAGAAACTTATTTAACATTTTTTGTACATAAAGGGATAAAGGTTCCATAATCCAGCCCTTTCCGGAGACTATAGGTCTCAACAGTGGGTTAGTTTTGGATTTATGTACTTTTGGTACACCATATATAATGGGAGTTACAGGACCTGGAACCATAAAAAAAAAAAAAAAATCTAAATGAATATCAGCTTGTAGTTGCATTTCATATATTGACATATTTACATCAGTAATGCATTTCTTCAAATCAGAAAAAAATTGTTTTTTAAACACTTTTTCACCCGATAAAAAAATCATACATTACTTTCATATATTCTGTTCTATTATACAGCACAATAGCGCCCCCTCTATCCGCTTGCTTTATTACTATATCTGTGTTCTTACACAGATCACATAGTGCTTTATATTCTGTGTATGTTAAATTATAATCTTTCCTCTTTTTCTTCAAATCAGCATTATATAAAATTCTTAGATCTTGTTCACAGCCAACTAGAAAAGCATTCAAAATCAGGCAATTATTAGGTACAAAAGTACTTGACCTTTTATATCACATCAACGTTCACAATCTCGAGGCAGATCTCAACAACGAGTGAGTGTATCAGGAACCAAAAGGAAGAATGACAGCCTGTTAATACACAGCAAACAGGTGCGGAAAAAGTAACTCACATCTTTAAATACTGTATTGAATTTATCCAGTTACCAGCTTACAAATACTGACATCATTTTAATGAATAAGGGCTTACAATTTATTCCTAACACCACAGATGCAATTGTAGAAGCAATGACTGATTTAAACTTATTTGTGACAAATGTCAGCATAAAGTTATGTTTCAGAAATGCAGTATGTGGGCGTATAGAAGTATGTAAAAGGTCAAGTACTTTTGTACCTAATAATTGCACTGCCCTTCCATCTTGTCTTTTGGATACATCGGATGTCCAGCCTCCTCTGTATCATCATGTCATCCACTTTCAAGCTGCATCCTGTGAGTGAACCTACATTAAGAATAACAATTCTCAGTTCATGTTTGGCAGGTTGGTTTGTTTTAAGTCCAGCTTTCGCTCAACAGAGCTATCTGAGGTACCCCAGGCTGGGCAACTAGACACCAGCCGGCCAGTAGCTTATTGACCCCCGGGCTGCAGGGCTTTATGGTGGGCACAGCGTGCAGTCTGTGATCCATGTTTTTCTATCCTGAGGATACTGCGCACCACAGTAGATGCCCATAGCAGTTGTTCTGTACAACTCTTCCCCCTATAGGGCACCACACAGAGTCTGTGTTGCTGCCCACAGCTCATTCATTGGTGAGTTTGAGATGGAAACACTCAGCATGTTTTTCAGACATGGGAGAAACTCCACAGAGGCACAGGGAGAACGTGCAAACTCCAAACAGGCATTGGGTGGAGGTCAGGATCGAACCTTGTACCTTGTGCATGGGAGGCAAAGACCTTAACCATTATGCCAACTGGTCTCTTCAACTGGTCTCTTAACTGGTTGCTGCATGTTTTTGTTAATCTTATAACACTTTATATACTTTATCACCTGCTTTCTTATGACGCATTTTTTAACTGTTTCCTATAGGTGATGCCTGAGCTGAATTTCTCGTGGAATTTGCAAGTGAATCATGCTTTGTAGACTGCTTTCATTTCCTATTAACTTATTTTGTGTTTTAGTAGCTTCATTACTTATTAACAGCTGCTCTGTTTACTGTGTTTGTTTTTCTATGTTTCCAGTTAAACATAGCAGTGGACAGAACTAAGTGAGTGACCATTTTATCACAATCATCTTCTCCAGCCCCTTTCTTTTCCGTCATTCTCCTGCACAGCAAAGGCTGATCCCGATAGCATAACCTTTGGTTATATCATGTAGTTCATGAAAGCATTTTCTTCACACTCATCTAATCTAATTCTACTTAAAATGAGGTTCTTTTATTTATTTTATGATAATGAAACACGTTCATAAATTATGCAAACACTGTATTTGCCTCTATTAAAAATGCAATTATTTATCTGAACTCCACTTTTCTACTGTAAAAATTAAATAAATCTGTTTTAAGATGCTGATTTGTGAAATTATAAACAAACAGATATGTTTTATGTGGGAAACAGGCACTTAAATCATTCAAGCCTATAATGCCTTTTTTGTATATTTCCAGTTCACATCCAGACCTCCTTATTGTGTCCAGAACTTTTTTTGGGTCTGGCTTCTTTAACTAAGTGACTTATCAGCTAATAATAAGCAACATTAGGAAGGGCAAGAAATGATTAAGTTCTACTGCAGTAAAGAAATTAATCTTTGTCACTTATTATTCATATTTTCACATTTATGTTCATAATGTTATAAATGAGAGAGTTACATTTTATTGAGGTATACGATGTTAAGTACCAATGTGAGAGAGAGGACAGTTCACTGTCAGTCCTGGTTTATATACTACTACACTGGAAATATTGCTTGTTGTTTGTTAGTAATTATAAAAGTAAGCAATATTTCCATATGTACATGATACTTCAAAAAACAAGTGACTTACAAACTGTTGCATGATATTAGGTGAAACCTTAGATGCTGTTGCAGAAAACTGTTTTTGATATTTGCACTGTAAAGTGAACATCTTGAAAGATATTTAGTATTATTAGTATTACTAATTATACAGTAAAACACGTTTTCATATTTCTGTATGTATCTCAATAAGCATGCACTTACAGATGAATTTCTAATTTGTATGTGAAAGCTTATGTCTGGTTAATAAAAATGTTCTAACAATACATGTCTAGGTTGTATAGTTTTCAAGAAATGAAAACTCTTGTGAAAGTTTAGAAAAATCTAATTTGGCTATTGTGTACATTATAATATATTACATTATTTATGAAAAAGACTATGAATGCACTGAATATTATCATTGTAAAGAATATTTCTTACTAGTAACATTGGTATTTATACAGTTTTAATAGAGTTTATTGCTCACAAAATATTTTCATTTGTTTATCTTATGCTTTTTTAAGTTTAATTTTCAGAAAATCCTCTGAAATGCAGGATGTGTGTGGTCTGCTAGAAGTGTGACATTCCACACCACGTAGGTATTAATGAGTTAAATTACCTCGGCTTCACATTTCACGTTTTTTTTTTCATTATTTTACTTCTTGAGTGATACGTAAATACAGAGAGTATATCCATGGCCTTGTCTTCTCTGGTGCCTTAATTTGCAGCGGGATTACAGCAGTGGCAGTATTGTAAATTCTGCTCCATGACGGGTGCTTCGGTGATGCCATGGCTCTTAACATTGTAAATTCTGCTCCATGACGGGTGCTTCGGTGATGCCATGGCTCTTAACATTGTAAATTCTGCTCCACGATGGGTGCTTCGGTGATGCCATGGCTCTTAACATTGGAAATTCTGCTCCACGACGGGTGCTTCGGTTCTTTTATGGCTCTTAACATTATAAATTCTGCTCCATGATGGGTGCTTCAGTGCTTTTATGGCTCTTAACATTGTAAATTCTGCTCCACGATGGGTGCTTCGGTGCTTTTATGGCTCCAGTTTTGCCTCCTAGTATTACATTCTGCTTATCATTTACCAGCTTAAAGTTTCATTCCAGCTCCTTTCTTTTTATGCTGATTTCCCCATTCTTTGTGTCTGCCCCTGCCCCCACTGAGACATTAAGCTAAAGTTTCTGAACTTTTAATCCATCTGAGGTTATTGACCTGTAGCTCAGAGTCATAGGACTAAAGCTCCAATACTGGCTTTATTCTCCCCATCCCTTCAACCCTTTCTCTGTTGTAGTTTAAAAAGGCGATGTCTCTGGCTTCTGCTCCTTATGGTAATCTGAGTTCCAAAGTCCCCCCATCATTTCATTACTTCTCTGTTGCGTAAGCTATTTAAGTACTTTTCCCGCCAGTGTTTTCCATACATCGTATATTGAAGAAGCAGTTGCAGAGTGAAGGTCTCTGAACGACTCAGTAGAGCTTCTTTTATCACACTTCCAAAGACCACCACGGCTGTTTCCAACGTTTTTACTTTTTATTCCATTAATATAAAAAACAGAACAATATAAAAGCTTTTCGTAAGCGCTTTCAGGTATTAACATACCCTTCTTCAGACAAATGGCTATTAATGTCTTAACAGTCATTTAAATAGTCAGTTGTTAAGACATTAATAGCCATTATATATTTGTTGCATATAAGTAGACTGCTGTAGTTGGTACATATTTAATGGTATTTAATGGTCTCAAATAATAATGTATGTCTATGTATATAAATACTTTTATTTTTATAGATAAATATATTTTTATCATTATTTTTATTATATATATGAATTTTAATAAGATGAGAGCGTTATGTAATGGCTACTAATCATGTGAAATGTTCAAATATTTCAATGAAATTTATTATTTATATGATTGTTTATATTATGAAAAATTTGTAGATCTCAGTGGGATATGTTAACATATAGATATAGAACAACGAGTATTATGAAGTGTATATACTGACATCTCATGGTGAATATGTCTTTAAGACGAATTTTTGGCGCCTTTTTGACTATTTAAATGATTGCTAAGACATTAATAGCCATTTGTCTGAAGAAGTATATGTTAATACCCGAAAGTGCTTACGAAAAGCTTTTATATTGTTCTGTTTTTTATATTAATGGAATAAAAAGTAAAAACGTTGGAAACAGCCGTGGTGGTCTTTGGAAGTGTGATAGTTTTCCATACATCCATTATACTGACAACCCCCCAGCAAACCTCCCTTTCTACAAATTCTCTGCTGCTCATTCTCCCAGAGCTCCCTTCTGCTTGGCACCCTCACCACATTCTAAAAGGATCCTGAGTTGATCCTGCTTCATCCCTGACAAATAAGAGATTTATTTTATTGTTTTTCACTTTGGGTAACTATTTTACACTGCTACTGCTTTATTTCTTTATTTTTGCTTTATTTCTTGATTTTACACTTTAAATCATTTAAAGGTCCCTAATACTTGAAATGATCTTGTCCAGGTAGTTTGTTTATGTTGTTTTGTGGTAGCATTACACTATCAAACAATCTTTTTTGTGTTCTTACATTAAGAGGACTGGGATATTCAATCTAGGGGTCTGGTCTATCTGAGCAGGGAAACACAACAGAATGCTGTAAATGCAGTTATTTTATTAGTCAGATGGTTAGAAGCCAGTTTCCTGTATTTTAAGTGCCTGTATACATTGGTGCATTTGCATACCTCTGCTCATTGTACTGAGGGAGTGGATAGTGCACCGTATAGACACAGATATCCAGAAACCAAATTCTCCATATAAAGCCACCTCTGAAACTGTACCAGTAACTCAATGACTGTAGAGAAAATACTTTGCAAGTTGAGTAGCACAGAACAGCTATTCAGCACATTGAAGAGCATTGCCCCTTGAATTTAGCATTATATCGCCTAGTCTATCCTCTAGTCCCAAAAGCACCCTTAGTCAGCCCACTATTAACCCTTTCTACACCATACCCTTATGTCTCATCCAATAAAGGACCTGATAGAAGCTCTGACCAATGTCTCTTACAAATTCACAAACCTTAAAAATCTATTGGACAGAATCTCTACAGCTACTTCCCTGTTCTTGCATGGAACAAGCTCCTCATGATCCTTAGACATATTTCCCACATCCACGAATTCAAGAAAACTCTCAAATGGTACCTTAATAGTACATGGATTTGCCTCTGTAATCCTCCCACTTGAACCCACCCCTCTCTATATCACTATCCTCTCCATTCCTCCCTTCCCTACTACGATAAGTCACTTAACAACTGCTCTGTATTGTACAGTTACCCTCTGAAGATAACCCATTGTGTTATGTAAATTCATTCAAATGTTTTATTGTATATTTCTTTGCTATGTTTTTCTTCAATGTCATAATGCCTCTTACTATATTGTACTGTGGAGCTTTATCTACATTTGTTTAACTGTTTTATTGTATGTTGTATTCAACTTCAATTTTTATAAATTTTTTCCTGCTTACTTGTACTGTGGAGCTTTTCTCCCCGGGCCTCCACTGAAAAAGGGCTTTTGCTCAGATGGACTATCCCAGTTAGCAAATGTAAAATAAATAAATAAAATAAATAAATAAATAAATATGCACTTTCCCAATTTGTCCGCAGCCAGTCTGGTTGATATGGGTTTATTGAGATAATGTAACAATTGTCCAATGTTCACTAACAACCATTTAATCCCCAAAGAAATAAATGCAGTATGTGACAGATGTATATACACAATGTCTCTGGAGGCACAACTGTCATGTACAAACACTCATAATAAAATCCAGTTGTCATGCACAAGCAACAATTGGAACTCCACAAAGGTTCCTCACAAAAGAATAAAAGTGGTAAACGCAATGTCCTATGCAGATGACCTCAAAGTTCCATCCCTATACTCTGGTTTCTACAGGCTGCTGAGAAGCGCTGTAACATACAAGTTATCCTTGGATTCCGTTGTGATGGCTGTTTTGCATATCCACAAAATGAACAGCACCAGAACTACTAGATCTAAGAATTTAAACTCTACTTCTGACTTAAATAGGACATGGTGGTGGGCTAAGTATGTATCTCAAGAGAATCCCAATTCTGTGGAATAGGCTTCACATCTATGTGAAGCAGAGCCCTTCCCTAACCCTACTCAAGCACAAGCTGAGCCAGTGGATTGGAAACCAACGACTGGAAATCAGAAATTTACTCCTGATATAGCAACTATGTCTCTGATGCATAGAGGCAGATGTTAAATCATGCCGCAGTTATCAGACACCCCTTAAAATAACCTCTAAGGTACAATAACTCGTGGGATATATTTAGGTGGCATGGCATTGCTGGACGTATAAAGGCCCCAGTGGTCATAAGCCTTGTATACACCTTTCAACCTATGAATGCTCAGATTTCTAAAAATTATCAAAAGACCACCATTTATGTCAACTCTGCTGTTCATGAAAGGTAACCAAAAGAGATCCCACACAGAGCCACTTGGGGCCTACACCAGGTAGCTGCACATCAGCACATACTATACTTTAAGAACCCAAACAGAACCACTTGGGACCTACACCAGGTAGCTGCACATCAATACATACTATACTTTAAGAACCCAAACAGAACCACTTGGGACCTACACCAGGTAGCTGCACATCAGCACATACTATACTTTAAGAACCCAAACAGAACCACTTGGGACCTACACCAGGTAGCTGCACATCAATACATACTGTACTTTAAGAACCCAAACAGAACCACTTGGGGCCTACACCAGATAGCTGCACATCAGCACATACTATACTATAATAACCCAAACAGAACCACTTTGGACCTACACCAGGTAGCTGCACATC